>NW_024582941.1:277856-287780 GCF_018398535.1 Haplochromis burtoni
ATAATGTGGACCCGAACATCCATAATTGGCCTACCTGGGGTTGAAAGTCTCGATAAATGCACGCCGTTTCAGCTTCCGCGAGTGTGACGCTTATTTTGAGCAATGAAAAAATAATATAATTTTATTTTTATATTTCAATATCACAATCTTCCAATTTAGAACTACAAGTTAAAAAAAGAACTAATATAAATAAAATACACTTCAGCTAAATACTTCTAATTTATTTTCCCAAACCACGCGGAGCTGCACTGTAAGGACTAAAGAGCCGCATGCAGTTCCGGAGACGCAGGTTGCCGATCCCCATCCTTTACAGAGGATGTTCTGCCCATTTTCCTTTCAGGACACATTGAAGTCTGACTAAGTTCTCCTTTGAAGTGCCTTTTTTCATTACCACATCTGATCATGGTCTATGATGCATTCTCAAATGTTCTTTAGCTCAACTTTGATCACTTAGTCAGATGTGTATTCTCCTGCTTCAGTGTGTACCATATGCAGATATGTTTTATGCAAATATTTAGAAAGACTTTTTGAGCTGTGGAGCATGGCTGGTTAGGACCCTAATGCCATCTCAAACGGCACACACACAATCCCTTATTCAGTTCAAAAGTCTATGAAAAAAAAGTAACTAAATCCACTAAACTCAGAGGTAGAAAACACAGAAAAAACAAGAGATGCTTTGACAAAAACTAAAGGGAAACAAAGGGCTTAGACTTCAAATTCAAAATCATGAGAAGTGGAACAACAAGGAAGTCAAACTTAAGACAAAAAATAAAGAAACTGCCGCGGCCTTTTACGTTCCAAACACCAAAAAAGTCCAAGAAAAGGCCATGGGTGGCAACGGGAGGTTTGTTTAAGAACGCACTTCTGACTCCATTGTTTAAAAATCATATGCCGTTTATTTCGTGGAAAATTACAAACAGGCTCCGCGTGGTTTGGGAAAATAAATTAGAAGTATTTAGCTGAAGTGTATTTTATTTATATTAGTTCTTTTTTAACTTGTAGTTCTAAATTGGAAGATTGTGATATTGAAATATAAAAATAAAATTATATTATTTTTTCATTGCTCAAAATAAGCGTCACACTCGCGGAAGCTGAAACGGCGTGCATTTATCGAGACTTTCAACCCCAGGTAGGCCAATTATGGATGTTCGGGTCCACATTATATCAGCAGCTCCACCGTGAACTATGTTAAAGACAAACACGCTCACGCCTCACAGACGACAGCTTACAGTCCTGTAAAGATGAAAGTGACTTCGTACAGCCCCGACCTGCAGACGCTGTGCGCAGAGGTTCAGGAGCAGAAGTCCCATTGTAAACATATCACGGCAGACCCGGCGATGTTTGCATGAACACGCTTTTCAGCATCTCTTTATTGACCACTTTTTACACACAGTTGCTGACGCACACAGCCAGCTGTAGCTTTGCAGCTCACAGCCCGACACACACCAACACAACAACACAGAGAGCACAGACGTTAAGGCGGCGAGGCGTGATTGCGGGTGCCGCTCAGGTGCGTCCGCCTCCCCTGCAGCGGCGCTGCAGACCACGCCCCGCCACACACATTAACCAGGTAAAATACATATTTAAGCTGAATTTGGCAAATATCTATTTTTCATTTTTTAGCAGCATAGTGCTTTTTTCCAATTATTTTTTAAAAGTCAGGTCAACGCTCCAAAAGCCCAAAGGAGATATATCTGTTGTGAGCCACCACCCTTATTGCTCACAACAGTTTGCTGGATCATTTTAGTTCAGCGTCTTTCCTTTTGTTATATTTCTTTAAGAGTTCAAAATGTGTTAATTACATAAATAACATGTAATTTTCTCTGTTCATAATTTAGCTTCTGACTACAAATTTCAACATTTATTTAAACATTTGGGGGAAAAGCAAAGCTTGTAGCACACTCACATGTGCTAAAAGACTCATATGAATTATTTCATCATTCACTGAAACAAAGAACAAAGAATTGAAACAAACACGTGCTACTCGTCTTGGTGAGAGGGAAGAGAGAGACTGCTTTTCCTGAACTGGCTCGGTGTAGGGAAAGCAGCAACTCTGCAACATCTGAGTGTAACATCACAAAGTTAAATAACAGAAATCACTGGCCAACATGACAGAGTGAGTAGGGAAGTAACGTCACATAAACTGAATATTCATTGGTGTTTGTAGCTCAGGTCACCTACTAATTGGAAGGTTGATGGTTCGATCCCTGTCTGCATTCCAAAGTATTCTTGAGCAAATACCAACCCCAGGTTGCTCTCGGATGCATCCGGGGCAAATGTCTGCCACACTAGTATCCTGTTTCTCGTGGCATTTTTTATCGTGCAGAAACATTACTGAGCAGAACTTTCTATTACAGCTTGTAATGGAGTAATAACCAATAATAATGCTGTCATAGAAAGGTGGAAACAAGAAGTCATTACCACTTAGTCACCCAAGTAATACTCAATTATCATCTTATATCAACAGTGGCCGCAGCCGAGTAATATTACACTGAAACTTATATATATAATATATAATTGTTGGGTCATAATAAGGGACCATAAAGTGGGGGTAGTAATGTGGAAACAAACATCGTGAGCAAAACCAATGAGTAATAACACAGAGGCACATCAGTACCTCCACGTCTGTGTGGCACAAATTCAAATTCAAATTCAAATTTTATTTGTCACGTACACAGTCATACACAGTACGATATGTAGTGAAATGCTTGGACAACTTCTCGTGACCTAAAGAAAAAAAAGGAAAAGGCTATGAATAAGATGAATAAGAATAAGATAAATTAAAAAGGGTAAATTTAACTAGGAAGGAATAAAATATAAATTAAGGTTAAAAATGAAATAACTGTACAACACAAATTAGAATGAAGGGTAAATTTAACTGGGAAAGAATAAGATAAAATATATAAATTAAAGTTGAAAATAAAATAACTGTACAACAAAATACACAATATAGAACTATATAAGAATGTATGAAGAAATATAAATAAATATATACACAATATCAGCAGCTGTACAAGTATTAACTGGAAATGAAGAATATAATGTCCAGTGTTGTGCAATCCACATTATGTCTTGTGCAGTGCAAATATGCTTAAAGTGATTTAAGTGATGAAGTGAAAACAATGTCCAGAATGTCCAGTGTGTGTGTAAGAACCATATGTGTGGGTCAGTACTGTGTGGTGGTGTGATTGAGAGACCGTATCGCCTGCGGGAAGAAGCTCCTCCTCAGTCTCTCTGTGTTGGTCTTCAGGGAGCGGAATCGCTTTCCTGACCTCAACAGAGAGAACAGTCTGTTGTTGGGATGGCTGAGGTCCTTCACCATCTTCCTGGCCTTGGTCCAGCACCGCCTGCTGTAGATTGAGTGCAGGTCAGGGAGCTCGGAGCGGATGGTGCGCTCTAAGATGAACTAAGAAGAAGCTAAACACATTCAATCTGGGAACAAACAACAAACTTTGTCCTAAACTGTGGTTTGACTGCAGTGTCATACTACAGGATTCCCACAGGGAAGTGAAAAATAGGTTACAGTGAACATAAAACATCATGAAGTTGTGTGGTAAGGCAGGAATGGCCAGTGACTCCGTGAGGTTTTTATAGGCTCATTGTTCTAACTCTGATTTATGGTAGCTGACCTCTAAGTGGAGACAATCATAACGAATGGTTAAGGGGAAAGGTCAGATCGTCTCTTCCTCTGTCTACGACAGATTGGCAGACTTTAAATGATAATTCTGTGATGTGAAAAAAAACAAAAATTACACAACAATGCAAAAAAAAGAAAAGAAAACACTTGTCTCCGCCCACATCCCATTACACACATCTTTATACAGTATTTTCTCTACTTGTGTGTAGCGCTATACCTGCTGGATGTTGGACTGTTAATAAATGAGAGTTTTGTTCGTTAATTCTGAAAGGAGCAGAACAACGGTGCAGTTGTAGAGAAGGTCGTGTTTTGTTGGTCCTCTTTACTTTGGACAGCCTGGGCTCCACTCCAGGAAGCAGAGTTTAACTCTGACGTGTAAACTTTGTTTCATCTGCGTTTCCTGTCACCTACAGCTGCAGTTATGTAAAACATTTATATATTACATGTCAAACCCTGATAACTAATTAATAGAAACCATGTCTCTGCCCTGTTACCACCTGAACATATGTCAGCACTGACACATGTGCTGTGTCCTCCAGGGGCTGCATCCTTTGAAGGACTCATGGTCTACGTGGGCCGGGTTCTCTGAAAACCGAGAAGACCGAGAAGGCCAGAAGTGCGAGGCTGTGAAATGGGACGGTCTAGCCTTCAGATTTGCGTCCCCGCTGTCTCGTTGGAGTTTAATCAACTCAACCGTCTGCTCGTTGCTATCTAAAATATAACAGGGCATTTGAGTAAATTCTCGACTTCTATTTAATCAGTTTTTTGTTTGACGTTTATTCCGCTGTGTGAAAACTATACTATTTAGCTGAACCGATTTACTCAGGAACAAATAAAACACTGAAAAAAGCCAAACAATAACATTTTTATGTTATCTGAGTGACTTATATATCACGTTTAACCTGAGTAACGAAAGACCGCGGGGGGGTTGAAAGCAATGTGCTGAGACTCTCGTCGGCTCTAGTGAGAAACGAAGGACGTGTTTGTCGGACGCATTTGGGGTCTTCAGATTTGGACAGCCTTCGTCGTCTGGCTGTGACGTACTCGGTCTACAAAAGCAGCCCCTGAATCTGGACACCGTTATGATGTTCATATTTCTCGGTCCTGTTCTTTATTTACCTGTTGCCATGGTGACTGCTGGTCTCTGAGAACTCTTTTTGATGGCGTGCTGTCTCTGCTCACACACGTGTGTCACACGGGGGGAACATACTGATCACCTTTGTGGATTAAAACTCAGAGTTGCCCATGTCAGAGTTAACAGAGTTTATAGTTGGAGCCACGTTTGCTCAGCCTGCTTCCTGGAACAGGGCCCTGGCTGTATTTCCATCCATCCTCTCTTTGTGCCTTTTTCTAACCTGTCCTGTCTGGCAGCTTAGCAAGCAGAATCATGAATGCACTGTGGTGCCAAACACGTCTGCTTTGCCAAGAGGAGCTCTATAAACTCACCATAAGCTCTTCTTGTTAGGTTTTTTCAGATTTCATGGTCAGCTAAGTGAAATCCTTTCTCACTGCAGCTCGCTGTTGTAACTATTGGATAAACAATGTTTCACTCTCTCTCTAAACACTCCACTGTACTGTACTGAGAGTAAGTCAGACTGGAGATACGTGCTTTATTCTTATTGTTGGATGAAATGTGCTCCGTTTGTATCTGGTTTGGTTTTCAGTGGAGACAAGACAGAGACAAGCAGCTGTAGCTGTTTACAATGTTTCAGGTCCTACCAAAAGCATTTCAGTGGGTTTGAGGTCTGGACTTTGACCAAGTCATTGCAACACCTTGATTTTTTTCCAAAGCCATTCTGTCGCAGGTTGTGAGGACAGATGGCTCCACATTTGACTCCAGAATACTTCCAGCTCTAAAAGCTCCCTGAAGTCTTCAGCTGATCCAGTACACAGCAGTGAGAGCACTGCCTGCCACAGGGAAGAAACAGCATGTTTCTCCTGTGCTGGAGACATATTGGAGGTTTTAATTTTTGTCCTTCTCCTCGCATACGAAATGTTGAATAAACAAGCTCCTTAAAGACCTCGTGGTATGTTATTATCCTAACAGAGGCTCACTGGTGCTTCTTAGAGCACTTAAAAGTAGAATGGGAGGCAGGCCCCTCCTCTGTGGAACCAGCTCCCAGTTTGGATTTAGGAGACACCCAGTCTACTCTAATAAGATGGTGACACTGAATCCTCCCTTTGTTATCATGCAACAGATCTAGGCTGCTGGGGGATTCCCATGATGCACTGGGTGTTTCTTCTTCACTCACCCTTTTTTTACTCTCTGTGTTTATATATGACGACTATATTTAAGCCATTTTTAATTGTTAGATTCTGTGAACAGGAGTTTTCTCTGTGACCCCTCCTGCTGTGCCTGCACCAGCTGACTGACCCTCTGATTCATTTCCTCATTTGTGAAGTTGCTCTCAAAGCACAAGTGAATTGATCTGCAGAAATTTGCAGTTTTACAAACACTGAAATCTCAGGTTTGTTCTTTTTTTGTCCCCCACGATGAGCACTTCCACAGTCAGTCAGGCTTCAGTGTATGAGGACAGAGACAGTGATTACATCGTACATTTATTATCAGCTCAGAATAAAATCTCTAGTCTCTATTGTTCTCTGCAGCTGTCAGACTATGAGACAGTTTCCTTATATTATAGACCTTTGCTGTTTGTGACACACTGGTCAATAATCAATTATCTGTCATGTTATATGTGTCACACTGATGGAGAAAAAAGCGCCTGTAACAAGTGGAGATGATGTTGTCATGTTAAGTCTTCAACAATGAGTGTAACTCGTCTGTTCCATCAACGCATTAAATACTCGAACCTGAGTTACCGAGTTTCGAGTTTTGAGTTTTCGTTACTGTAAATTCAGATAAATCAGCTCTTTCACGTTTCTGCACAGAGATCAGTAAACCTCTCTCAGCAGTGTGCACACTTAGAGCAGCAGTCATGTTTCTTTGTTTTAGTCCCATCAACAGGCGCTCCCATCAATACATACCTGTACTTCGGCATGTATGTCAGAATAATGATGTTAGTGGAACAATGTTAGTGTTTGTTCATCAAACAGCGATGCTGTGCAGTGCTACAGTTCAGTTTCACACACTGCAGAAAGAGCGAATCACACATTTATAAACAGTAAGCACACTCTACATGTTCTTCCTGTTAAAAGGGAGTTTTTCCTTCCCACTTCCCCCCGAGTGCCTGCTCATAGGGGGTCATCTGATTGTTGGTGTTTTCTCAGGGACAGAGTCTTTAAAAACAAGCACCTACAGCGATTGCTGTTGTGATTTATTTAAAAGACTGAATCTTAAACATAGTGAATCTTCCTCAGCCTCCTGCTGTTTTCAGAGAGAAGCACATGTAAGTGTGTTGATGACATATTATTTTGTTAGAATATTACTCTAATTTCTGAGACAGAGATTTGCACTACTAACGTGCAGATGCATGGTAGTAATAAAATGGACTAGCTGCCTTTGTTGGCTTGTAAATGTATAAATTATACCCGGTTTTATTGATGTTTTATTGTTGTCTTAATGTACAAATGTCATGTTGAAGATGGCAACTGACTTCAAGTGGTCTCAGACCTGGTCCCTGTCTTCAATGTGACCATTTCAAAGACATCCTGAATTGATTTAATCAGAAGGACTTCAGAAGGAAGATGATAGATACCTGAGCTGTGTCCATTCAGGGACAAGATGAGTACCCGGGCCTCCACATTAACACAGCAGAACTTTCAGGCTTTTCTCATTCATTCTCAGAAACCACTTAAGTTTTCACTGGACTCCACAGAGACCTTTAAAAGCTCATGACTGTACCTGGTAGGTGTGCTAAGTATGTTTTCACTGTTTCAAATACTGGGTCACCAGACCCAGTGCTGTGACAGAGCCCCCTCTCTAGGGGATGTCTTCCAGAACTAAAGAAAAGTGAATCCAAAACAAAATGGATCGGGGGGCCGACCTGGAGGTCAACAGCCCAGGAGTCCAGAACACAGTTCAAGAGGCTGACCGCGTGGAAAATGGCAACAGCATGGGCGACGCAGGTCCGTGTAGAGAATGGCGGCAACAACAGAGTTCAGGAGGCCACCTATGATGAGGTGACGTGCTGGTCGTACTGGCTGTGGATGTGGACCTGCAGGAAGGGCTGGAAAGGGATGTAGATGTGCTGGAAGGCTAACAGGCTTGACAGATGACCGGCGTGCAGAACCAGACGAGGCAGGACCAGACTGCGCCCAGAACTGCGTGATGGAGTAGTTAGCGGCGTGGAAGCCACAGGTAGTGGAGCTGCAAGTAATGGAGCTGGGGGTAGTGCATCAGCTGCTTGTGGTGGTGAGGCGAAATAGCTCTGTCCACAAAAAGTCCACAGAACTAAAATAAATGTCCTTGGACAGCAAACTCTTAAACGCTCAGAGCTCAGAAAGAGCTGGGTAAATACTGTCCGTTAAATCCAAAACAGCCCCAGGAACAAAACTTTGGGCTGAGCTGCCATGGAAATAATAACAGTCTCTGCAGGAAATGAGAAACAGACCTTAAATCCTCTGAGCTGGAGTCAACAGTCCCAGACGTAAGAGTTTTAATATTACCAGGCTCAGAACAAACATAAGTTACCCAGCTGTTAGGCTCCACTGAGGGGGAATTATTGTCCTGAAAGTGAACACTGCTTTTATTTTCAGGCTCGGAGTGAGCAGGGGAAACACAGGTTGTTAAGTCCGTAAAGCAGCGGTGGCCTCAGAAAAACAGTCTGTTTATTTTCAGCCACGAAAAGTGAATAAAAAAAGTCTTTTTCGCTCACCATGGCTGGGCTCTCCGGAGACGTCCGGGATCCAGACCGCGGTGAGGACTGCCAAAGGCGTGGATGCTGCTTCCTCCGGGAAGAGGGAGCGGGGATGATGGAGGAGACCGGTAATGGTGACCCTACATCGCCGCCAGGAAGGAGGCAGGCAAACGAGGGTCGGAGCAGGACGTGAAAAAAGAGTGATTCCAGCCTCGTGGAAACGCCCACCTGCTGTTGCTGCCGTGTCGCAGAGAGCTCAGTCTGCTGCAGGTGTTGCGGCGTGGCGAGCTCTGTCCGCTGCTGCTGCGGTGTGGACAAAGAAGAGCCAGAGGAATCGGCTGGCTCCTGGACCTGGACCATCCCTTTAGCCTGGGCCAGACCCCAGAAAGCTGGAGCAGGTGGGGGCTTTACTTCATTATCACATTAATAGCATTCAGCCCGATGGAGTTCGCTCTAGGATCCAAGGCGTGGGAAATGCACCTCACCAGGCTCTGGATGCGGCTGAGGTCTTGCTCTTGGGCGGAGCCCGCTGGGTCCATGTTGTGGTTGCGTCGTTCTGTCACGGTTACGGCGTGTGGCAGGCAGGAGGAAGGACCCAGATCCGGGACTCGGAACACAGAAAACTAAACTTAAAACAGCTGCTTTATTTGCTGGGAACTCCACACTGAGCTAACACAGGAGAAAACTGAACTGGAAACTAGAAACACAAAAACTAGGGAACTAAACAAGGACAGAGAGCTATCAAAAATACTAAGGGCACGGAAGAAAAGCACACAGCACTGAGGAGGTTTGATGGTTAATGACGCAACAACAAGCAGGGGAAAACTGAGGACTAAAATACACAGGCTGGATAGAGAGGATGGGGGAACTGGTGGAAACACAACTGGGACAAACCAGACATAATGGGATGAGGGGAAAGCAAAACTAGACACACTGCACACAGGACAGGGACTATCAAAATAAAACAGGAAGCATGACATTCACAAAGACGCAGACTAGAAACTGAGACGTGGAAACATAAAGCACAGAGACAAGACATAGACATAGTGACAGAGAACCAAGACAAGAACAGCACACGGACACAAAAGGACAAAGAGAATAAAGAACAAAACCTGCACTAGAGACATGACACAATGAAACAGAAAACAACAACTGCACAAACACCGGGTCACCAGAACCAGCGCGGTGACATTTTCTGCTTTTATCTGCTCTGTTGTTTTCTGTTAACTCCTTCATCCTGGTGATTCCTCCCCTCATCTTTTGCTTTTTTGCTTTGTCTCTTTGTTCAGCATCTGTCCATCTACTCATCTTATCTTTAAAATATATTTTGTCTTCCACTGTGTATCTGTGTACTCATCTTTTAGAATCCGTCCTGTTCACATCTTTCGAGAGTCCTGGCATGTTGACATCGTTTCCATCTTCCTCCCCCCGTGTTTGCTTCTCTCTGTCTTCCTCTGTCTGTGTCAGTGTGTCTTTGTCTGAGTGTGGGGGTGACAGATGTGATGTTACACCCCTGAAAACAGGGGGAAA
>NW_024582941.1:301342-307487 GCF_018398535.1 Haplochromis burtoni
CAGATGTGGCACCTCCTCTCACGGCGGGCTGGACTACCTGTGTAGTGCTGTACAGGATACTGAGGGGGCGGTGGTCTTTGACGGGGGCCCTGGAAGCTATAATACTGCTGGTCCCTATCATACTGCATAACTGGTGGTGGGGCATATGACTGAGGACCAGCCACCGGCTGCTGTAGAGTCTCTTTAATCTGAGCTATCTCTGCACTGAGACCTTTCAGGGAGGCTACACCTGTCTTAAGCTCCGCTAACTCAGTTAAAAGCTCGGGTGGTATCTTAGCTTTAACTTCTTTCACAGGGTTCTTAGCCAGTGACACATCATCTGACTGCACTGCACTCAGACTTGTAGCAGTCTGTGATGCTAAACATCTCTTCTTATTTTTCCTTTCTGCCTCATTGGAACAAGCCATATTTAACCTCTCTAACAGGAGTTCATCAGGTGTCTTAGAGTCTAACAGGAGTGGCTGCATATCTATCCTGACACTGTCACTCTGGAAGCCTGTGAGTATGGTGTGCAAACACATACGCTGGACTAAAGCTGGGTCGTATTTGAGTCCTGACTCTGATTCTTGGGAAGCAAATAAGACTTTCTGCTTTAGATCTAAAACTCTCATTAGGAAGCTTTGAGCAGTCTCTTTTGGGGTCTGCACCTCAGAGGCAAGTTGTTTATACAGTTCGGTGGCGCTCTTCTCCTGGAAATGGGAGCGCAGTATGCGGCGTAGAGTCGGAAGGGTGAGTTGAGCTTTTCCCTCCAAATAGCTGCGTAGTTGCAGACCTGGCAAGATAGCTCTGATGACAGCATCTACAATGTCAAGCTCTGAGTAGCCTCTGCTCAGTCCATTTTCGATCTGGTGAGCAAGACTGGAAAATGTCAGTTTGTCTTTTTGACCTGGTTCGCCAATCTGGCCTGATATTTTGAAATCTTTCTGCCAGTAAGGGCTTGGTCGTTGGGGGGTACTTGAAACAGATGAGTTAGGGACAAAGCCATTACCTTGGGAGTGAGAAATAACCGCTGTGTTAACTGCATTAGCTGTCTCTGTTACCAGTGAGGTTGCAGTGTTTGGTTGCTCTCTGTGCCCTGAATCACCCTCTTCATTTGCATTTGGTTCAGTCTCAACAATTGTCTCTTTCATTACTTCAGCAATCTTATCATTAAGCAACAACAGTTCTGACATTCCTTCATCCTCAAGTACTGTTATACCTTCTCTCTCAATGTGTATTTGGATGTGTGTTAGCAGTGACAGTCGTGTTTTTCTGCTAACATCTATTTTCTCTGCAATGCCAAGGAACTCGCAGATTGACACTAGTTGATCTTTGGACAGAGTGTGCATTTCACGCACAACCTCTTCTCGCAGCTCTTCCACCGAAGACATTGTGGCAGTAGGCAGGAAGAATTTTGCATGTACAGGTGACGCTGAGCTGAGTAGTTTTTGCAGCCCCTGATGATCTCTGGCTGGCCTCAGGAAACATGCGCTAAAAAACAGCTACCAGTTCGCCTCGACAGCAACACTTTCCTCACTGCAGTCTGCCTGGGTTGTAGTGGGGGGATTTAGCTGGCTTGGACTACGATGTGCAGATTGTGGACACCGGACATCTAAGCAGCTATCCCAGCGGTGCCTCCAAATGTTACACCCCTGAAAACAGGGGGAAAAGAATCACGAGAGTGATTATGACTTGCGTCTCTCATGCAGTAGTTTATTGCAGTGAAAATGAGCAGAAACGTTTCACATTCTGTACTGCTAAATGTCACATGGTGGAAGAAAAACACTAAATAATAAACCGAAATACTAAAGTGCTTACTATACATATACTTGAGCAGGTTTCCTGACAAAATGGCTGACAATCGCGGCGTTTTTAGCTCCTGCAGTTATCTTAATGGCCATTACACAGTACAAAACACAGCTCAAAACCGCCACGTATATGTGCACAAAACTGTAATATAATGCTTCTAACGCTTACAAAACAATGAAGGATTACCTCTTAAATATCTTAACAGTGTACACATTGGAAATATATCAACTTTTAAACACTTTTACCTGAAAACAGGGGGAAAAGAATCACGAGAGTGATTATGACTTGCGTCTCTCATGCAGTAGTTTATTGCAGTGAGGAGAACGCGCGAAAGCCCCCTAGTGGAGAATAGAGACACTACTAATCGATCCCAGAAAAGGCTTACTAGCCGATCACTGATGTATAGATTGCAGTTCTCTTAAGTAACATGAAAGCCATTAATATAACATGAAAAATAATAAACTCTTAACCATTTTCTTACCATATTTACATTATTTTCGTCCTTATATCAACTGATATGAATTAGTATTAACTGAACAGTTTTATATGCAATAGTCATTCAACCTGTCACACTGACAGATGTGTCCTGGCCTTTGATCACTCTCAGGTAGGTAATGAGAGGAATATCAGCCTCATAGTCTCGCATGTATAGATCCGAAACTCCGTCACTCTTCTCCATCTCCTGCTGTCCTCATGTATCCTCATTCCCTTTCCCACCAACTCAGCCATTGTTGCCTTGCTTCCTTTTGACATTCCCCGAAACAAGATGAGTCTTCACAATCATTCATTCATTTCTTTTACAGGTAATTTCCTCTCCGTGTCAACATGTGTCTCTGTGGGTGTCATTCTATGGGTTTCTTGTCATCATTAAACATGGTTCTGTACCTCCTACTTTTACTGCATTAGCTAGGTTAGCATCTTCAGTGTATTTGAATGGTAACTAGACCCAGAATTAGCATTCAAACAGAGATATCAGCTGGCAATTGGTTAATTTTTATTGCCAGCAAAATGGTAGTCAAGTCTACTGTGTCTTTGTTTTCTTTATTTCCGCAGCAGCAGCAACATAGTGGATTCAGATTTGAATTTTAGTGACCCAGCCCTTAGTGATACGCTCAGAACTGTGCCATTAGCTTGCAGCGGGTAAACTGTTTAAAGCTAGCATTGCCAAGTCTCAAAAATGCTTTTGAGGTTGAATACCTTTGGGCCATTCCCTGGGTCTCCAGAAGATTCTTTTTATTTCATATGTCAAAATGCTGAAATACCCCAAGCAGTAATATTAGCGGTAGCTGGGAACGGGCTGTAATTGATGGCTACAGTTGTTGTGGCATTAAGTCTGTGCAGCAGCAGTTTGTGGAAATATTCCTACCTGCACAAAAAACAAATGTGCAAAAATTACCATCAGAGATTAAAGGAGCAGCTGTTTAAAAGCTGTGTGTTTAATTTATCCCTTCATTCGTTCATACATGCTCCTAAATTTGTTCATAAAGCACAAACACCTTAGATTTGTGTGTCCACACCTGTGAGAGTCGCTTCCTTCAGCTGGAATCATTTTCATAGATAAATTAGTCTCCCTCGGTCTCTTACGGTAAATGTACATTTGATCACACCCATGTTTTCAGGCAAAAAACATGAAATAAGAAACAGACATGTGGAACAAACGATGAGTATTGTGTACTTGGACGCATGACATCTCAGTAGACTTATGCTGGGCTTACACTGTGCGATTTTTGGCCCATTTTGAGACGATTTTTGAGTCATGCAACCGTTTTGGCGATCGGCCCGACTTTGGCCTTCATCGTGCGTCGTGCATCGTGTAGTATACGTGGGGCAACGAGAAGCGATTGACACCTCACGACCAGCTCCCGATCATCAATCGCTTGGTCATGGGGTGATCGGACCGTCGTAGCTTGACCGCAGTTTGCGCACGCGCAAACACAAATGTCAGCGAAAAAGACGGCGCAGCACGGCAGTGCAGCGTGTGATCTGGACACAAGCGATGGAGGCACAACTTGTAGAACTTTGGAAAGCTCATCCGAGCCTTTTCGATGTGGCCTCACAAAATTATCACGACCACAACAACCGTGAAAATAGTTGGATTACATGCTGCTCAATCACAGCTGCCTGATCATGTTTTTCATTAGCAATTTAGCAAAGTTGATGGTGGTGGTGTGTCTGTGTGAGTGAAAGACAGAGAGAGTGACAGAATTTCTGTTATAACCTTCATTTTATGGACGCACAGTGTGAGCACTCAGGTCGCATCAGAGCATCGGGTATAGTGTGAGACCTGCATCGTGACCTACCAACTTCTAACCCCTGTGAGTCAATCATACAGTTTGAGCAGGAGCTGAATCGCACGACTGAAAAAATCGCACAGTGTCTGCCCAGCATTACAGTGTGCTTCTAATGGGAGCTGTGAGAACAAGCAGGCATCTGCAGAGTCGATGTGGACTCCATGTGTGGCTTTGCACAGACATGGAGTCGATAACCATCAGCCTGCTGCTTCAGCAGCTTTTGTGTTTGTATACTGAAAACAATAGAAAGGCTTTGCTTATAGACTCAGCGATGCTGCTCTCAGAGCTTTCCCCCTGCATCTCTTATTTGTTCTGATTTCTTGTGGTTTTTGTTCTCCGTGGCTCTTCCCTTCTTCCTTTCCTGTCCTGTTCTGCTCTTTCTTGTGCGTTAAGCTCACGTTCAGTTTCTTCCTCCTTTATATCTTTGGACTGGAGAAATTAATTTCCCTTCTTTTCAAAGGTATGAGAACATATAGGGAGCAGAGAAATAGGGCCAGAGAGATGGTGTTAATATTGATCTCGGTTAATTAGATTCCTGTTGGAGTCCTGTGAGGGATTGGAGTGGCAAAGCACAGTGTTTGAGTGCAGCCTGAGGAAAATGGAGCTTGTGTTAGAAGGATTTTCATTTTAAACGTGTGTTTGGACACAGAAGGAAGAAATCAGCGCTTCTCATATTTGAAATATTCCAAATCTGAGCCTATTTTTTTAATTCAAACTCGTGTTTTCTTTGATGCTTCGTCTTTTTTCTCATGCTTGGCAGCATTTATGTTTTCTGGCTTTAGCTTTCTGGATGTGTGTGCACATCGGCACTAACTCCTCCCATGAACACGTATGATGAGCCTAAAAGGTTTTGTAAATTCTTATAGGTTACTTTTCCACTCTCATAGAGCACATTACACAGCATGCCTCATTCACACAAGCACATTTTCTATGAAGAAGTGCTTTCTAGCTAACAATGGATGCGGCAGAGAGTATCTTGGATTAGCATCTGGCCCACGAGTCCAACCAGGGATCAAACCATCGACCTTCTGATTATTAGACGACTTGCTCTACCTCCGCAGCTCCAGCCAAACAGCTGCTTGATCCCTTCAGTAAATTTGATGACACCATGAAAAACCATGTCAACATTGCAGGAAGCAAGGCTAGCAGAGCTTGGTATCAAACTGTAGGAAAAAAGCTGGTTTTGAGCAGCCGCATGATGATGTAGACGTTTCTGTCACTCTGCATATCACACAGTCACATCCCATAATATAAAGCTGCTGACTGCAACCAGCAGAGCACGTTTGACTCTTCTTCACTCAGTCATGTTACAGCCACACTTAAAACATCAAAGGAGACAAAAGAAATAAAGTGATGTTGATACATTGTACTAATGCCACAGCATTGACATATCTATAATTATATTCCATCATTAACTTCACTCACCCCGCCCCCTGTTTTCCTCTTTGTTCTTTTTGACCACGTTCAGGACTTGTCTTTATTTTGATTGGTGGCTTTCAGTGTTGCCTTTGGCTTATTTAAACGGGATCATAAGGGCTGGCAGTGAGATCAGAGACAAGCAGTGCTTGAAGTTAACTGTAAAGATCCTACAGTCCAGTGTTAATGAGCTTCAGACCCCCTCATTGCAGCACCTGGAAACAAAAAGGAGGAAAAACTCCAGCTTAACAGGAAGAGAGGTCTAGATCTGAGCTCGGGGGCGGCAGCCATCTGACATGACTCATTAAACGGGGGAGTTTTTGTATTTAGCATTTCCGTTGTTACACTGTGGCTCACAAATGAAGTTTGCTGTGGACATCTCATTGTGTTTGTGAGCCTGCAGTACTGCACTGTCTGCAGAGACATGCCCCTCTATGAGGAGACTGATACTTGCTGTGTTAGTGATGCCGGGGGGCAGCATTGAAGTACATGAACTGTACTGCAGCAGGCTACATGTTGTGTGATCAAAGACAGCTCTAAGAAGATCTTGTCATCTCTACCAAACCTGCCTACATTTGTCACAGTGAGCTCAGTGGGTGCAGCTTGTGTGATGGGCAGACCACACACACACACACACACACACACACACA
>NW_024582941.1:309663-314388 GCF_018398535.1 Haplochromis burtoni
AAAAAGAGAGAGATCCTCCCTCACAGGGGCGGGTGCAGCAGCTGGTACAACACAAACAGTGAAATTAAGGACGTACTAGAGTACTTCACTACATGTTTAAATGTTGCTGCCTGCTGTTAGCTGGCACAAGAACCACCAAAAAATCATTTTAATAATGTTCTGCTACAGTTTCAAATAAGTTAAGATGCTTCTGGTCACTGCCTGAAAGACTGCTGTACTTGTATGCAACAGGATGTCACAAAACACATTATTCACTCACATTTTTCAAAAGTCAAATCTATGAAAAATACCAAAGATGAGACAATTTCATTCCTGTGTCTCTACACCTCTCAAAGGGTAGTTACTAGCCAAAAAAATAAATATGCAGTAGCATGATGTGCAGTGTGTCAAGACATTTGAGGAAACTGGACAATTGGAGGACAAAAGAAGTAGGGGAGACCGGGGATAGTTGTAACATTTTTGACATTTCTGTCTGTAAATTGGAGCTCTTTTAAGGTAGTGGATTCAAAATGTAATGCAAAGTATTTACATGTCTCTGCTATTAAATAGTGCAGCTATTTTCTCTGCAGCACAATTACCCATTGCATGGTATGGTCTCAAACACAAAGAGTGAAATGTTACAATTAACCCCATAGTCTGGGTTAGTTGTAACATATCCTGGGGTGAAATGTAACACAATGAAATAAGGGTACTAACAAAATATTAACATGTAATCTTTGTTTATTCAACACATGAATGCACTTAGAGCCATTTATGTAGCTGTGTGTGTGTGTGTGACAGAATGCAGAAATCTAGCTTTTGAACATATTCCAACCCCCCAAAAAAGACAAATTATGGAATTTTCTGCAACTGAATATTTCATTAATTTTGGTTGGTCTTCCTTGAGTTTGGCCTCATTGGCTCAGTGGGCATTATAACCTACAACTCTTGCACCAATTTTGAACATAACAATGAAGCTGAAAAAATGTAGTTGTTCACCAGCATCGCAATTCCATTACTTTTTATCATGGCTTACCTTGGTGTGGTTTGCAAAGTGCTTCAGAAAGATGAGGAAATCTGTTTCTTGCACCCATCCTGATTTATTTCCACTACCAGTACTTCCTACTGGTCCATCTCTGACACAGTGGTCTGCATAATGTATGTGTGGGAACACAAACAGTGGAGGAATTGTGTTGCCAATGGCATTAACCGCATATACAAATGCGACCAGTGAACCTCTCTCTGCTGATGTCGTTGCCCCAACTTGTTTAATATAAGTTAAAGTAATAGTGTGGTAAGTTGTAACATCTGCATTATTGTTACAACTAACCCAGACTGTTGCTGTTACAACTGACCCAGACTCCTATAGCCATGAACTAGCTAACATTACAGCCAACAGCTAAAACATTAGCACTAAAGACCAACACAGAATATATCCCCATAGACATACAGTGGGGCAAAAAAGTATTTAGTCAGCCACCGATTGTGCAAGTTCCCCCACTCTAAAATGATGACAGAGGTCAGTAATTTGCACCAGAGGTACACTTCAACTGTGAGAGACAGAATGTGAAAAAAAATCCATGAATTCACATGGTAGGATTTGTAAAGAATTTATTCGTAAATTCAGGGTGGAAAATAAGTATTTGGTCACCTCAAACAAGGAAAATCTCTGGCTCTCACAGACCTGTAACGTCTTCTGTAAGAAGCTTTTCTGTCCCCCACTCGTTACCTGTATGAATGGCACCTGTTTGAACTCATCATCTGTATAAAAGACACCTGTCCACAGCCTCAAACAGTCAGACTCCAAACTCCGCCATGGCCAAGACCAAAGAGCTTTCGAAGGACACCAGGAAAAGTATTGTAGACCTGCACCAGACTGGGAAGAGTGAATCTACAATAGGCAAGCAGCTTGGTGTGAAAAAATCAACTGTGGGAGCAATCATCAGAAAATGGAAGACATACAAGACCACTGATAATCTCCCTCGATCTGGGGCTCCACGCAAGATCTCATCCCGTGGGGTCAAAATGATCATGAGAACGGTGAGCAAAGATCCCAGAACCACACGGGGGGACCTGGTGAATGACCTGCAGAGAGCTGGGACCAAAGTAACAAAGGTCACCATCAGTAACACACTACAACGGCAGGGAATCAAATCCCGCAGTGCCAGACGTGTTCCGCTGCTGAAGCCAGTGCATGTCCAGGCCCGTCTGAAGTTTGCCAGAGAGCACATGGATGATACAGCAGAGGATTGGGAGAATGTCATGTGGTCAGATGAAACCAAAGTAGAACTTTTTGGTATAAACTCAACTCGTCGTGTTTGGAGGAAGAAGAATACTGAGTTGCATCCCAAGAACACCATACCTACTGTGAAGCATGGGGGTGGAAACATCATGCTATGGGGCTGTTTTTCTGCCAAGGGGACAGGACGACTGATCCGTGTTAAGGACAGAATGAATGGGGCCATGTATCGTGAGATTTTGAGCCAAAACCTCCTTCCATCAGTGAGAACTTTGAAGATGAAACGAGGCTGGGTCTTCCAACATGACAATGATCCAAAACACACCGCCCGGGCAACAAAGGAGTGGCTCCGTAAGAAGCATTTGAAAGTCCTGGAGTGGCCTAGCCAGTCTCCAGACCTCAACCCCATAGAAAATCTGTGGCGGGAGTTGAAAGTCCGTGTTGCTCGCGACAGCCCCAAAACATCACTGCTCTCGAGAAGATCTGCATGGAGGAATGGGCCAAAATACCAGCTACTGTGTGTGCAAACCTGGTAAAGACCTATAGTAAACGTTTGACCTCTGTTATTGCCAACAAAGGTTATGTTACAAAGTATTGAGTTGTATTTTTGTTATTGACCAAATACTTATTTTCCACCCTGATTTACGAATAAATTCTTTACAAATCCTACCATGTGGATTCATGGATTTTTTTTTCACATTCTGTCTCTCACAGTTGAAGTGTACCTCTGGTGCAAATTACTGACCTCTGTCATCATTTTAGGTGGGGGAACTTGCACAATCGGTGGCTGACTAAATACTTTTTTGCCCCATAGACATACAAATAACATAATTTAAGTTTGATGAGTTTAACTGCAAAGCAGATAATGCTATTAGAAATTGAAATAAAGTAGAAAAACTTACTTTTTGGCATACAAATACTTTTTTTCGTGTTAAATTGTCTGTGTTTGACAAAATGTGCTGATTTTTCACATGTGATAGCAGAACTGAGTTGGGCATGCACAGGATGAGTCACATCATTTGAAACTTAGCCCTGATTGGAGAAATTGGAAGTGTTACAACTGACCCACGTTACAACTATCCCCGGTCTCCCCTATCCCTGCATATCAGCATCTAATGGTCTTGTGTCTATCACTTTTTACAGTGACAAACACCAAGATGAGACAGACAGAAAGACAGGACTCTAACCACAGACCTCACAGCCATTTCTCACTGCTCGGTACAGAAAGTGGGAAGTTGTTAAAGTCTGGTGTGTGCAAAGCAGTCTTAAAAAGGCTCCCTCCCAGTGAGCCACAGGCAAGATGTTGAAAAGGTTCAATTAAGGATGCAGAATGATGGCAGGATAAGTGAAGAGGTTCTCTCTCTGTGTGTGTGTGTGTGCTGTGGGTGTGTTTTTGTGTGGTGTGTGTGTGTTTCGTGCGTGTGCGTGCGCGCGAAAGTGGCCACTTTCATGAGTAATCACATATAAGTTTTTACTATTTCTTTTCCGTATGGGTTGTCACGTGATTAGCCAACTAGCTTCTTCATCTTCCCATAACCAGTTAATGATGCATTTCTGTGATAATGAAACAGTTTATGATTATTGTACTAGACAAATGCACAGTATTATTATCGTGTGTTAATCAGCATTGGAATTTACTCTGGCAACTTAAGTCACATCCAGTCTCCACTAGCTGCCCCCTGAACCCACTACTCCACCCATCCACTGCAGCTGAGCCCCACCACAGAGCAAGACACTGGATACTAGGGCTCGGTATCAGCACTGATTTCTAGAATCTATTTGATTACAATTCACAAGATCCCGATTCGATTTGATTAAATTTTGCCTCAGACAGTCAGAAATATTATAATTGTGATCATTTATCAGTACTGATACTGTGAGCCTTCATCAGAGGTGTGAGCATCACAGCCTTTGTGTCAAAGTAACTGAGGATAAAACAGAAAAACATAAACAGATTTTCCTGGCCTGGTTTTTTATAGCAGATAAACTTAAAAATACTCTGCAGTAAATCAAAAATGGTAGAAAAACTTGAATCAACATGTGAACATGACCTGATGCTGCTGAAGGGGAGCAGAGCAAAGTTACAGAGGTTTGATTACAGACACAGCTGAGAGTTTTGCAATTTGGCATCATTTTAAAAAGTTCATTTCTTCAGTCTTGAACAGCAGAAATGAGGCTTTCTTGTCAGAGGTCATTTAAAAAACAAACAAACAAAACAAACAGTGTCTGAAAGCGCTGTAAACAACGGTAGGCTGGTGGGTAATAGCAAATAATGCAGAAAACAGACATTTGAGATGGGAAACTGTTCTTGAAGCACACAGAGAGAGAGCTGAGCAGGAAGTGTGATTTTTATCGTGGTGGAAGCAAAACAGCAAAGTCAGAGGGAGTTCATGACGATGTTTATCAAACGTGAAGTCAATCAATCAATCAATCAATCAATCAATCAATCAATCAATCAATCAATCAATCAATCAATCTTTATTTATAAAGCACTTTTCATACAGAAA
>NW_024582941.1:314413-321427 GCF_018398535.1 Haplochromis burtoni
ATCCCAAGGTCCTCTTTCTCCACCATAGATCATTTATTTAACCCTGATTTTAACAGCTCCCAAAGAACCCCCACAGACTCACTCTGTGAGCAGTTTGCAGACCACTTCAGGGGAAAATCAGCGCCATCAGATCTGATATTTTATCTAATCGCGATATGATTGTAAACACATCTGAGGGCTCGATTGTACCTGAGGAGACACTGGACAGCTTTGTCCTGGTTAATGCTGAGAACCTTCAGAAAGTTTTCTCCACAGTGAGACCCACCACATGTCTTTTAGATCCAATCCCTTCTTCACTCTTTAAAACACTTTATGGATTTTTTGAGGCTGAGCTTTTATACATGATGAATTGCTCTCTTCAGTTGGGTGTCTTCCCTGCTGCCTTTAAAACGGCGGTGGTGAGGCCCCTTCTGAAGAAGAGCAATTTGGATTGTAATGATTTTAATAACTACAGACCTGTATCCAACTTACCATTTTTAAGTAAAATCTTAGAAAAACTTGTTTTTACTCAGATTAACTGATTTTCTACAATGATAGACAGATCCTGGAGATATTCCAGTCTGGATTTAGGGTGAACCACAGCACAGAGACGGCTCTCCTAAAGGTTTTAAATGATCTTAGATGTAACTGGGACGCCCAAAAGCTCTCAGTCCTGGTGCTACTGGATCTAAGCGCAGCCTTTGATACAGTAGACCACGCTATTCTTTTAAACAGACTGAAACACATGGTGGGCCTCTCTGGTGCTGTACATAAGCTGGTTCACTTCCTATCTCTCTGACAGACTTTTATGGTGAGTATGGATACATGCTCCTCTAAGATCCATAAAATGACATGTGGTGTGCCTCAAGGGTCGGTTCTAGGCCCTGTACTTTTTAATTTGTATATGTTGCCTCTCGGCGGTGTCATCAGGAGGCATGGAGTGAACTTCCACAGTTACGCTGATGACACGCAGCTGTACATCTCCGTGTCTCCTGATGACACCAGACCAATGGATGCCCTTTTTAACTGTATCTTGGATATAAGATCTTGGATGGCAGAAAACTTTTTACAGCTTAACCAGGACAAAACTGAAGTTTTAATCGTCGGTCCTGAGGCTCAGAGAGAGAAACTCTTGTCTAAATTAGAGGCATTTTCACTATGTCCTTCGCTACAAGTGAAAAACCTGGGTGTTATTTTTGACTCTGAGCTTGGTTTTATCCCACATGTTAAACATGTAACCAAAATTGGATTTTATCATCTAAAAAATATAGCCAGAGTCCGCCCTATTCTCTCTCGGGCCAACACGGAGATGCTGATGCATGCTTTTATTACCAGTCGCATTGATTACTGAGCCCTGCTCTCTGGTCTTCCTAAGAAGAATATTTCAACTTTACAACTCTTGCAAAACTCGGCAGCTCGTGTGCTGACGAAGACCAGAGGGCGGGCCCACATTACACCGGTTTTAGAATCGCTGCATCTGGCTCCCCGTGTGTTTCAGGATCGATTTTAAAGTTCTTTTATTGGTTTTTAAATGTCTTAATGGTCTTGGGCCTTCATCTCTCAGATCTGCTTTTACCATACGAACCCTCGCGGACCCTGAGGTCCTCTGGTGCTGGCCTTTTGATTGTCCCTAAAGTCAGGACACATACTCACGGAGAGGCAGCTTTTCAGTGGTATGGTCCTCGTCTGTGGAACAGCCTGCCGGAGGAGCTCAGGGCCGCAGAGAACGTACATGTTTTTAAGAACAGGCTCAAGACCCACCTTTTTAATTTAGCTTTTACTTAGCGTTTATTTATTTTATGCTTATTTATTCTATCCTGTTATTCTATTATTAATTTAGGATTTACCTAATATTTATTGATTTTATTCTTATTCATTTTTTAATCTTCTTACTCTATTTATATTTATATTTAGTATCCTGTTCTTATTTATTTTATCATTTTACCCTGTATACATCCGTATTGTCGTCATATCTCCAGTGTTTCCTCGAGGGCGCTCTCTGCACCGGGGCTGTGATTGACTCGTGGCTGCTGGGTCTCTGGGGTCCTCTCAGCCTGGTTGGGGGGCTCCTTTGCCTCCCTCCTGGCTGTGTGCCCAGCCTCGGAGGCTGCGGTCTGTGACCGGCTCCCGGTGCAGACGGCTCCTGTTATAATGTTTCCTCACTTGGCTCATGCGAGCCCAGCCCAATTTTTACTCTTTAAGTGTGCGCGTGTGTGTTGTGTGTGTGGGGGGTGGGGGTGGGGGGGGGGGGGGGGGGGGGGTGGGGAATATGATGTGTATTCACTCTTAGTAGAGAGTGTGGGGAGTGAGTTGGAGGGTGGGGTGGGCTGCTTTTAACTTTAGACTTTGTCTACATTTTTTCTGTATGAAAAGTGCTTTATAAATAAAGATTGATTGATTGATATGTCCATAAATGGTGCTGATTGTTTGACTTTTCCAAACCGTCCACTGTAGTTTATTAATTATTATTGAATTGATTTGCCAATAATTACATAGTCAATCAGTTATTTATGAAGTCTTAGTGAAATGTTGAAATTTTGTGAGAAGTTGAAATACTCATTAAAATGTTCTACAGGTTAAAGTGGCCTTATTTGTGACAAACAACTTAAAAATAAAAGATAATTGGAATGGCTCTATGACTATAATTTATACTACATGGTGGTAGCCTGGCACAATAAGTTATGTTAATTTCCTTGTAAACTAATACTTTTTGTTAGTAGTGCTATGGCACATAGGAACATTCTGCTGGTCACAGAAAAAACACATCTTATCAGTTGAGAGGATATTACTGTATGTGGTCAGATACTGCACACAACCCTCAAGTCTTTAACTTTCATGTTGTGCTTGAAACCTGCACAAACTCTTCCAAACTCTCCTTTTACCCCGGGACACTTTGGACTTTACCTTCCACATCTGTTGTATCTTCAGCCCCTGGTACTTTTCTATTTTCTATTGCTCCTTTTTCCCGATGTTGCAATCAGCTGGTATCGCTACATCTATAACAACTGAGGTCTTCTGTTCCTTGTCAGCTATTACTTTGTCTGGTTGGTTTCCCAGCAGCTGTGTCTCTCACAGACCCTGGACCGGATAAGCAGAAGAAAATGGATGGATAACCACAGAATGAAGAAATTAGAGTGATGGCAGCTGTAGCCTCAAAATCATTAAATGGTTTAAACACATGCAAAAAAATACTTGATCTACAGTTTCTATTGAGTAAAACTAGACATTTGCCCATTGCCATTTGCAGAATGAGACTGCATTAATGAACCAGCGTTAATTAAACTGAGCCTTGCTGATTGATCCTGAACATACATGATTTCACAATTTAAAAATTGTCCTGTCATGTCATTATTTTGGTCATTTAATGGTCTACATAGTACGGTTTGATGACATATTGCAACATATCAACTTGGTTTCCAGATCACATCTCCTTGCGTTATTTTACTCTTTTGTTTCGTGTTTAAGTTTTTAATTGGAATGCACTTGGACACTCATTCCATTGTTGCTAATGTTGAATGGCACATTCTTTCATTTTTTATGAAGTGTGCCTCAACCCCTAAAGTGGTGGAATCCTTTAATATTCATGTCCGAAAGTTAGAATGACAGCAAAGTTGTGGCTTTCCCACAACAATGCTCTGATGTGCCCTCGGCTCATGAACTTTCTGTCTTCTTCACTTCTCCTGTTTCCTGCTCTTTATTCTTGGATAAGTGTTACCCACATGGCTGCAGGTTGTGAATTAATGAGCAGGGGCAAAAACACAAAAAGAGGGAGTGGAAAAAAAGGGAAGAAATGAGAACAATGTGAAGACAAAGGGTGTAAATCAAGTCTTTACGATGTACTTTAGAGGGATGCAGAGGGGGAGTCACCAAAACAGCAACAGCCTTGGAGGTGCAGAGCTTGCATGGGTGCCACTGAAAACCTCTGAGAGAAATATGGGTGACTGTTATAGCACAAATATACCTGCAGCAGAATAAAATATACTGGCCAGCAGAGTGTAGGTTTCATTCAGCAACGACAAATAGTGTGCTGCTTCCAAGCTTCTGCAAGGCGTAAAAACATAAAGTATGTCCACTTTGTACAATCTGGAAGCAGAAATACTGAAAAACAAAACATGGCATGAAAAATTGAATGCTTTCTTCTTCTTTCCTCTGTTTCCATGGGAGATATTTTAACATTAATGGTCAATGGTTTTATCCACTACTTTCTAAAACATAGTTATTATAGTCCATGTAGATAAAACTTAATGGTTTGAAATACCTGAGTTTTAGCAGCAACATCCTGCATTATAATTTTGAACCCTTTCTGTTAGAATTTACATTTTTGCAACTAAATTGCACTCGAATTGCCTAAAATTGTATTAGTCAAGTTACAAATGCATTATAGGAGGGATGATAAAATGAGGGGGGTCAAACACATTTGATTTTCCACCAGAAAAATGAAGTGTGAATGTTTTTTGAGACTACTCTTAAATTTCAGTTTCAGTCATGGTTAAATTTTGGTTAAAACGCGGTGTCCAAACATTAAATGTTAGAAAATGTCTCTGTCTTTGGCTGGTAATTGGTTAAGCATAAATTTATATTGCAATATCACTTTGCAAATATGACATATTTGTTTTTTGAAGTTGGACAACACTTTTGCATATTTTATGTCTAACCATAGGAAGCACACAGGAACATTTGATTTTGGAAGGTACCTTCCAACGAGTTTGAGGAAGTACAGTGTGACAAATCGAGTTTCCCCAGCTGTTTTCATACAGTCAAACTTTTTTTTTGTTATAGCTAAAAATCCTTAATTAACTTGAAGAAACCCAATCCAGTGTGAGGGGGGGAAAGTAAATCAGAACAGTCATGAGGTACTGTGCACATTAATTTTGCCTGGGTCCACTTAGAAATGTTACAGAAACCACAGTTCATTATTTCCCAACCAGCTTGTTAGATAATCCCAAGTTGGTAGGTTGTGTGGGTAACATCACAGTTTTAGTGGCATGCAGTGTTTTAGTCCACTGGAATGGAGTGTATAATGGTGGAGTGTTAAATTAATCATAGTCATAAAGGAAATATATATATACAGTGGGGCAAAAAAGTATTTAGTCAGCCACCGATTGTGCAAGTTCCCCCACTTAAAATGATGACAGAGGTCAGTAATTTGCACCAGAGGTACACTTCAACTGTGAGAGACAGAATGTGAAAAAAAAAATCCATGAATTCACATGGTAGGATTTGTAAAGAATTTATTCGTAAATTAGGGTGGAAAATAAGTATTTGGTCACCTCAAACAAGGAAAATCTCTGGCTCTCACAGACCTGTAACGTCTTCTGTAAGAAGCTTTTCTGTCCCCACTCGCCCCTGTGGGCGGTTCCATCCTTCAAGCTCGGGTCCTCTACCAGAGGCCTGGGAGCTTGAGGGTCCTGCGCAGTATCTTAGCTGTTCCCAGGACTGCGCTCTTCTGGACAGAGATCTCCGATGTTATTCCCGGGATCTGCTGGAGCCACTCGCCTAGCTTGGGAGTCACCGCACCTAGTGCTCCGATTACCACGGGGACCACCGTTACCTTCACCCTCCACATCCTCTCGAGCTCTTCTCTGAGCCCTTGGTATTTCTCCAGCTTCTCGTGTTCCTTCTTCCTGATATTGCTGTCATTCGGAACCGCTACATATTTTTGTTATTACTGATTATTTTGGCAAAGTATGAATTTCTTGAATTCCTTAGTGTATTATTGTACATTTTAAGTTGCTCGCAAAGTATTTGATGGTTGGTTGCATTTTTATTTTTCCTCCATCGCCTTTCTGCTGCCCTGCAATTTCTTTTGAGTTTTTTGACTTCTTCGTTTCTCCAGGGTGATGCATCTTTTACGTTAATCTTTTTGGTGGTGAGTGGAGCAACGGAGTCAAGGCTTTTCTTCAGTTTGCTGATAAAATGATTAAAAATCAAATCACAGGGTGCAGGTAGAATCACAGGGGGGCATTCGTCTAAAACCCTGGTAAAATTTGCAGCCACTTCAGAGGTTAGATAGCGCCTCCTCACAATTCGCACTGCTGAATAAAACCGGTGATGTTAAAAAACACACAGTAGTGGTGAGAGACAGCCAAGTCAACAACAGAGGACACACTGGTGGACAGCCCATGGGTGATGACCAGGTCCAGAGTGTGTCCTCTGTTGTGAGTTGGCTGCCTGACGTGCTGGATAAAATCCAAACAGTGAAGAATGTTTAAGAATTCTTTTGCTGCAGGGTCAGAAGGATTATCTCTGTGCAGGTTAAAATCACCGGCTAGAATTATCATGTTATATTTTGAATGTATGTTTGTTAAAAATTCTGAGAATTCCTTGATAAAAGCAGCGCTGTCTTTAGGTGGTCTATAAACTGTGACAGATAAAACTGGAGGGCTGCTAAAAAAAATAGCATGAAATTCAAAAGTGGTAAAATAGTCAAATAAAATGTGGTGAGTGTGTTGTTGGCTAAAGATGCACTGCCACCACCTCTCTTACCACTTCTAATAGAAAAAGAGAAATTAAAATTTGGTGGGGAGGCCTCAGTGAGAACAACTGGTGCATCTGAACCCAGCCATGTTTCAGTTAAAAATAAACAGTCAAGTTTATTATCTAAAATTAAATCATTAATAATAAAAGACTTGTTCCACAGAGAGCGGACATTTAAAAGTGCCATACTGATCGAGACTGGTGGATTTTTGACAGCAGAGTTCAAGGCCGGAGGTTATTAATGTTGTTGGAGTTACTGGATTTGTGATAATTCTGTTGCTCTCTGTTTGTGATTATGACGGGTATTGTGTTGACTGTGGGAGAGAGAGGTCCGAGTCCAGAGTTTCGTGGATTACTGTTAAAAGTGGAACAAATATAGGAGCTGGGACCAGGAGGACATCAGTCAGTGGCAGACAGATCAGCAGGTAATGTCAGTTTGGGGTAATGACAGGGCCGTGTGCGGGAGTGACGGCGTCCCCAGGCGTTGAGGTGGAGCCCGTCTGCCCCAAAAAGATGCCTCCTCTCCCAGAAGGCATCAAAATTGTTAATAAAACCCAC
>NW_024582942.1:0-9689 GCF_018398535.1 Haplochromis burtoni
GGCTGTTAATAAACTCATCGTTTGATTGCACTTTTCTGGGGCCTCCGTGGTTTGTGACACTGCTCTGCATGGATTGATTTCGCGACACTGTCTTAAAATAACTTTTTTAATGATGTATAACCAGTGCTGATGCAGCACTACTGATGAATTTGACATTTTCCTGAAAGACTTTTTTGAATTAGTATATGAGTGTTAAATAAAACATGTTTCTGCACTAAGGTGGTGTTAGTACAATTCAGTACACACGGTCTGAATGAACTGGTATTAAGAATTAAACAAATTGGACTCATGCTGCTTGTTTCCAGCTCGAAACGTTATCTTTAGACTCAACTATTCACTTATCTCATGTTGCCCTTTGCTGCAGCCACTCTGTCCATCCATGAAACAAGCTGGTTCTCCTCAGTCTGTGCTCTGGATGCACTGACAGACTGAGAAATCCTTCAGCATGGTGTACTGAGGTTAGCAGCAGCAGCATTATAGGCAGAGAGACAGAGGAGACAAGCAGGCGGAGACAAGAAAGATGAAGGAAGCCTTAAAAAGTCCAGACAGACACTTTAAAATGTGATTTAAGGAGTAAAAGTCTTTTTTTTAAAACAAACAAAAGATCTTAAAATATTTGCTGTTGCAGAACGCTCTCACTCATTATTTTACTTTTACTTTGAATGTGGTATTTCTCTCTGATGATGAGGGTGCAGTGTGGGCGGATGCTCTGCCAGTTTCCAAACATGGACCGCTGTTTGTTGGTTCAGGTTTGGTTTGCCTCAGGGAAACATTGTGGTGTGGTTTAAAACAGGATGAGGTTAGAGGAGCTTCCTGCTCATCATAAACAGCCAGATGAGGTTATCCAGCTGTGATCCTGCTATATTCTCAGCATATATTCCCCATCCTTGTTGCTGCTCTGTCTGTAGGGAATAAACATAATCCTTCAGTGTCCAGAGTTTTTGTAATTTAAAAAAAGAACTTAATCATCAACATAAGCAATAATGACCTATAGAAAGTTTGCAGCTGTTTGTTTATAGCAGGTCACTCTGTGTTTCAGAGTCTGCAGGGCTGCAGTGAACTGCTGCACGTAGCATCATATCACAGCATGAGTGACTGTTTGAAGGTTGAACTGCAGGTTCAATGTGTAAAAACAGAATTTTGATGCAAACCAATCATAAAAAAGTTGTGTTGATAGTTTGTGTGCAACCATAACAACTACCCAGAATACCCTGCCATGATTCTTTGTTTAATCTGACCAGCTTTGTATATGTCACACACAGGTGCTGTGGGTCAAACTGTGATCTATCCTTTCACGTCTACCTGTGCTGTCAGAGGGTCCACTGTCACCCTCCCCTGCACCTTCACACCTCGGAAGTCTTTCAATGATGGTTGGAGAGAAGTTCCTCTAAAGATCGTCAGAGTCCGCTGGTGTAAGAACCATGCGATCTGTCAGGACAGCACTCCATCTGTGTATGACAGTAACCCAGCAAACATCGATCCTCGTTATCAATATCTGGGAGACAAGAAGACAAACTGCACTTTACAGATCAGAGATGTTCAGCAGAGAGACAAAACAAGCTTTCGCTTCAGGATGGAAGCTGATCATCATAAAGGACATTTTACTAACCAGACAGGAGTGAATGTCACGGTTGTTGGTGAGAGAAAAATATCCTGACATTAATAAAAAAACATAAATGAGCGTTCAATGAAACTAATGATCACTTTGATTTTAGATTCGTCTAAAATGAGAATAATCAGCTCCAGTGATGATAAAAAGGTGAGCAGAGGTGAAACCGTCACACTGCTCTGTGCTTCAGTCTGCACTTTCCACCAACTGGAGGTCACCTGGTTCAAAGATGGCCACGCCCTCTCAGACACTGGCCCCTCCCTCCATCTCAGCCCTCTGACTGCAGAGGATTCTGGGAACTACACCTGTGCTCTGAAGAAGAGCATGGAGACTCTCTCTGAGCCGTACAGCCTGCAGGTGGAGGCTGGAGGTTTGTTCAGTTTTCTGAAACAATTTTGAAGACGTCATCAAACTGCAAACACACAATGATGCTCAGCCTGACACCAAATCATCTCCAGATCAGCAGCAGAATAAAACTGGGACATTTGTATCTGGAAAAACTCCTTCATGCACTCACTGTTTTTATACTCAGATAATGAATGAACCACATGTAAAACACGTGAAGAGCTTTGTTCACTTTCATGAATCTGTCACAGCACCCAGTGATGTCACTCATGATCTGTTGTTTGTTCTAACAGCTGATGGTGTCCTTCGGCTGGTACTTGGTGTGGTGTTTGGTCTCCTGCTGGCTGTGATCCTGCTCGTACTCTTCACCTTCATCATCAAAAGGTGCAGAAACAGAGTGTTTGAAGTATTTCATGTTTTTGTGGTTTTACTTTAGCAAAGAAGCAAATTATGTGAAGTTGGTGTGGATTTCAAACTTCATCCTCAGTAAACACGAAGCACACGTTCACCTTAAATACATAAAGGTTTATTTTTTAAAATAATTAATAATAAAATAAAACGTGTTTGCTATATATTTATGTCAATCTAGAAAATATCATCTGATCAAATCCCTTTAAATAAATGAGAAAAATGCAGAAGCACAGCGTGATAACGTTCAGAAATTATTATGCTTCCTCATGTTAATATTTTCCTTTACATGAATGAAGACATTTCCACCACAGGCTCATGCAGGAAAGGTACAAACTGCAGCCCAAGAATGAAAGAGCTGATTAAGAGACAGCTGGCAAACGTCCTGTTAAATACTTAATAATCTGAGTAGTTTTTCATATTAATAAGAGACAATACAACCAATACAATATCAGCTGATCAAGTCTGACGTCACAGCATGTTTCCTAACTCCTAACCTACTAATGTGTGTGATTTATAATCACTTTGTGTCTGTTTTCTACAGTCCTGTTGTGTGATTCTCATAAATACTGATACCGTTGCAGGAAGCTGGCAGCAGCAGAGGATCAGAGGGCTGTGGGAGGTGATCCAGAGCAGAAGGTGAGTGGGTGATGGGAGGACTTTACTATGAATGAATCTTATAGGATGTGACATTCTGGATAGTTTATTATTTTAGCAAGCTCGAGTTCAAAACATGTGCATTGATTGAAAGCGTGCTGTTTTGATTCTGGACCTTCAGTCGTCTGATCTCTTTGTTTCCCTGCTGTGGTTCTCAGCATCCTGATAGCATCTACAGCAACATGGTGAAGTCTGCACAAACTGAGGCGGCTCAGCAGCAGGAACCCGGCCGAGCCGCGGAGGACGTCAGCTACGCCTCCCTCCAGTTCAAACAGAAGAAACAGGAGGGCAGGTAGGAAACGTTTAAACACTCACGTCTGTGTCGTCACACAAACAACAGACAGCTCAGATTTGTGGCTGTGACACTGAAGCCGCTGCGACAAACAGACAGCGATGAAAGATAGAAACTGTATTTCGGCACAACGTATCACAATAACACCACAGAAGTGTCTGTCTATGCTGCATGCATGAGCTGTCGTCAGATCATTTTCTTTTGATCTTTGCTTCGTAGGCGCCTGCAGGCGGCCAGCGATGACGTCGTCTATTCCTCAGTGTCCAGTCGAGGATGAATCGCAGCTCTCTCACTCCCTCCATCCACCAATCAGCTGCAGGAAGCTGTGAGCTGTGGCAGTTTGTGTAAATCTGTTTGATGAAGCTGCGGCTCAACTCTGACTTTATACAGAACTATTAAAAAACTTCAGAGAGATGAACCGAAGGTGTATCTGCAGCTCTGTGGTGCTGCATGTGTGCTGTAAGGTGGAGGAAGTCATGAATGCAGCTCAGTCCAAACTGGAACGCTGTCCATATCAGGAATAACTCACAATCGAATTATTTGTTTCTGGGCCATGATCTGCTCCACACTCTCTCTGTTATTCCACTTCATTTTTTTCTCAGTCATCTGGAAGCTGGTTTGAAACTCGAGTCTGAGTGAAGGACCCAGCACACTTCTTCTTACAGCGCTCATTAAACCAGGCCGAGGAAAAATGCAACAATGCAGACTTTATACTCTTCAGAGTCTGAGCTGCTTTTCTCTGATCAGGTTGTTCTGAGAACAAAAGCTAAAACTTTGCTTTGTGGGGTTCATTTCCATACTTCTTCTGCTTTACTCGAGCACTTTAAGCACTTTACACAACACGCCTGATTCACCCTTTCATGAAAGCACTTTGTCTGCATTCACACACGTTCAGCCGTCCACGCAGACGCCGCATATGCAGAAATGGAAATGGAATAACCGGCTTGTCTTTACCCTGTCATGGCTGCCAGAGCTGCACGAGTCCACTTTCTAATACCTGCACTGGCTCAGTGAAATTAGCAACACATTAAGACTTCCTCAGATGTTTTGCAGCTTGATTGCAGAACGTCAGAGGAGGAAGTAGTTCTCCTGTTATTTTCAGGTATCATTTAGTCTATTTTTAAATGATCCAAAAGCCGTACGAGCCTGCGGTGGTCTCGGTTTCACTGTTAGAGCCGCCTCGCTCCATCTCGAGTCAAAATACCAAAACAGAGTCTTAAAAACATGAACCTGCGGCGTCACGACGGGCCTTTGGACATCTTCTATATACAGTCTGTGTTTCAGTGTCACGACTTCTGTTTTAGTCCAAAATGTTTTGTTTGTTATGAACACATTACTTTATTAAAAATAACTTTCATTTTTCTTCTATGTTAATTGCAATAAAAATAATGATTTTTTTTTAATTCGTCTGTTTTTTGTTGTTGTTTGTTGTAAAAAAGTTTTTATGAAAAATTTTAAGATTTTCTTTAAATTTCTCGAGGGTTCCTGTTTCCTCTTGATAAACAAACAAGAGAAAACATCGACTATATTAATGTTTTAATCTGCTCTGACGTCTGTTTAATCCTCCCTCACAAATGCCTTTAGTGTAGGACAACGTTGTGAAACATTAGATGATGGCACAAGCTTCTGAGGATGAGTGTTACAGTTTTAACTCAACAGATAAAGGGCGTTTCTGTTTTCCCTGAAACAAGCAGACAGGACGTGATGTCAGACTCTGCCTGCAGGGACGGAAACATGTTTGAGACTAAACCTGTCGTAAAAACAACAAAACATGAACAGAATGATTAGAATGTTGTCATAACAAAAACGTGTAAAACTAAAATCTCGACAGTTTTTAATTCGACAAACAGGAAGCTGAATTTACATTTTTATATCTATATTTGAGCAGCACGTCAGAAATTAATCAATCATAAAGTTTAACCACTGAAACTATCGAAATGTGAAAATTCATGCATGACGACAATAATCAGATTTTAGCTTTAAAATGTAACTTTCATTAAAGAGCTTCTAAATTAACCTTTACAGAAATATAAAAAGAAAAAACTAAAGAAGTGAAATAAAATCATGACGGAGACGCTGAAAATAAAACGGAAGAAGTAACCGCGATGACTTCATCCATCACATCTGTGTGTTCAAACACAAAAAAGCTCCTGTGTACAGGATCCTCGGTGCAGGTTAGATGAGAGAAAATCTACTGATCATAACAATCTTTATTTGTTTCGATGCAGCCAATGCAAAAAAATAAAGAGATAAAAATAATATGTTATGTATTCACGCATTTCACTGGATAAACGTGTTAATTACCATCGTCAGTCATCAGCTCTGACGATTGGTGCTGACACATGAAACCAACATCTGGAGCTTCTGCACATCAGGCTGGGACACTTCCTAGATTGTTTCAGTAGTTCATCGCTAACAATCTTCTTTCTTTGTGTCCACACTTGTTTTCAATGTTCAGCAGAGATTTCATGCAAATGATGAAACAGAACTTTGAATAAAACAAGAAACAAAGATCTTTACACAACGTTCTTGTTCTCTTTGTTGCATGTTGCAAATCTAATGAACATGAAACCCTCCTCCTGCAGCTCAGAGTGCTTTGGTCTCTGAGTTTCTGCAAACTGTTCCTATTTTTTAAATGAATCACGTGGTTTCAGGAAGTGACCATAAAAGAAACGACAGATTCACAGAGACAACCCTTCAGCCTCATTTCATCATCCAGCTCTTTACTCTCTGCTCGCTCCTCAGAGCCTCAGCAGAAACTAAGGATGGCAGTTTGGGACAAACAGCTTCTGTGGAGCTTCATGTTCCTGCTGGCAGGTAAGACTGAAGTCTTATTTTGATCCTGTTTTAGTGACGATCAGTGGAAACAGGGTTCAGAGTTTTCCTTTGACTCGCTCGCTGCTGCTCTGCATCCAAATCCTGTTTAAAGGCACAAAAGCAGAAACCACATGTCAGAGATGTGAGTGTGAATGTAGAAGATCAATAAGTGATCGAGCAGCTGGATGTGATCATTGTAGCCACCTTAAAGCTGCTGAGAGGAAATCAAAAGGAGAAGTTATTTTACGTTACTTTCTGTTTTCACACAAACATTTTGTAGCAGACTCATTATTTCTGACTGACGTCACATTTACTTGATAGAAAAACTTTACAGTTAATATTGAAGACAGCAAGTTTCAATGAATGCAGTCATTGATTTCATTATTGGCACTTATTTATTTTTTTATTTGCTGATGGATGTTCTCGTACCTCCTTCCTGAGATCGGTGCTGCTCGGCTCGTGCTGGGAACCTGGTGAACAGTCAGGCAGTTATTTGAGGACGTTGTTGGGACACTTGAGTTCCTTCGTTCTTCTTTTTTCCGGCCAACGTTTTCCTGCTTATCAGATGTGTTTCTGTCTTCATCTCTACAGTTTGTCTTATTTACTTATTTTGCATCGTATCAAAAACTCTTGTTAGAAAGTAGAGGAACTACTGTTGTTTGTGTGCTGGTGTCTAAAACTGGTTTTATGGAGTTTAAATTGTGGGTATTTTTGTTTTTCGAAACACCCTGTTTCAGTTTAATCAGTGTTTTCAATAAATTGCATGTTCAAAAAATGTTTTGTTTCACTCTCATTTCTCCTTGTTTCATGTTGAAGCTCGACCTGGAACCTTGTTAAGATCCAACCATGCAAAACATGATTTTTTGCCATTTTTCAAGTGATCTTAACCCTCTGATCTGGACTGTACGAAGCCTCTAATATCACAGTCGCCCTCTAGTGGCTTGCTGCAGTACAGATGATGAGAAAATATAAAATACACAATTAGTAACTGCTAACTCATCAGTACCTGACTTTGTTTGTTCCCGTCAGTATAACAGCAGACACTACAGTATGGAAGCCCGTAGTGTCAAAAACCAGAAATTTTGAGAAAAGTAACTCGATATTTGGAGTCATGTTCATAAAAAAAAGTTGTGTTGATGGTTTGTGTGCAACCATAACAACTACCCAGAATACCCTGCCATGATTCTTTGTTTAATCTGACCAGCTTTGTATATGTCACACACAGGTGCTGTGGGTCAAACTGTGATCTATCCTTTCACGTCTACCTGTGCTGTCAGAGGGTCCACTGTCACCCTCCCCTGCACCTTCACACCTCTGAAGTCTTTCAGTGATGGTGGGAGAGAAGTTCTCTAAAGATCGTCAGAGTCCGCTGGTGTAAGAACCATCGCACTCTGTCAGGGCAGCACTCCATCTGTGTATGACAGTAACTCAACAAACATCGATCCTCGTTATCAATATCTGGGAGACAAGAAGACAAACTGCACTTTACAGATCAGAGATGTTCAGCAGAGAGACAAAGGAAGCTTTCGCTTCAGGATGGAAGCTGATCATCGTGAAGGACATTTTACTAACCTGACAGGAGTGAATGTCATGGTTGTTGGTGAGAACACAAAATCTTAATTCTGCAAATAATCATTCATCATTAAGAATTAATAAGTGTGAAGTAATATGAACACTTTGATTTTAGATTCGTCTAAAATGAGAATAATCAGCTCCAGTGATGATAAAAAGGTGAGCAGAGGTGAAACCGTCACACTGCTCTGTGCTTCAGTCTGCACTTTCCACCAACTGGAGGTCACCTGGTTCAAAGATGGCCACGCCCTCTCAGACACTGGCCCCTCCCTCCGTCTCAGCCCTCTGACTGCAGAGGATTCTGGGAACTACACCTGTGCTCTGAATAACAACATGGAGACTCTCTCTGAGCCGTACAGCCTGCAGGTGGAGGCTGGAGGTTTGTTCAGTTTTCTGAAACGTTTTTTAAATTTTAAGACGTCATCAAACTGAGAACACAAACTCTACAGAGATGTGGGAGCGATCTCCGGCCACAATTTCAAATTGAAAAAAGAATCTTTGAAAAGTTAGAAGATGCTTAAAATTAAATTGTTAAATGAAGCAAAGACTGGTAAAGTGTTTTGATAGGATGAACCTCAAATTTGATTCTTTTAGGTTTTAAGTAACTTTAAATGATAAACTTTGCCTTTTTGTAAACGATGTTCTAAAAAAATGATTACACACATTGGAAAATTATTTAAATACTGACACTTCTTCCACAGAGTCGCCTCACAGCTGTGACTTTATGAGCTACGTGGTGTTTGGCAGGAAGGAACCTCAAATACAAACAATAATAATAATAATAATAATAATAATAATAATGATAATCATTTTTGCAAACATTCAAGTTTTGTTTTAACATATCAAAGGATTTTATGAGCCTTCAAAACTTATTGTGACTTTTGCAAAACCTTAAAAAAATAAAATCACTTTTTCCCTCAAACACAGACTTTCAGACACAAAAGGTGAAACATCTGAAGAACTCAAATGACTTGAATACAAATGAAAATGTATTTGTTGAGTCCTGCCGTGGTTTGTATGTGTCAGCAATGTTAGCCTGTTTTAAACATCACAGGTGGACTCACCTGTGCATCCTCTGTCCTCAGATGATCTAATGAGATCTGCAGCAGAATTAAAAAGCATGGCTACTGGACGGACTCAAGCACAGACAGAGTTCTTTGCACACAAACGAAGACAGTTTATTTACAATATGGAACACCTCAGTGCGATATATGTACAGTGAGATGGGAGGGGCTCCAGGGAGAAGGGGGTAATCCACGCACACTCACTCCTCTTCAGCCGCAATCGCTCCAAATCTCCACTCACACCGCCACACACGATAGGTCCGTAATCTGGTCCAGGAGGGGGATATCTACATACAGGAAACAGTAGTTAGTACCACAGGCGAATACACACAGGGACTTCTTTAAAGAAGCCGAGAGCACGAACTCAGGAGACTCTGCGTTCCAGCGGAGAGCTGCTCTGTGCAACTGCCTTCAATAGCAGCTGGGGAATCAGCCAGAACAGCAGCAGGTGGTGACAATCACACTGGTGCGTGGGCCAAGAGCAAGAGCCCGTAACAAGCTCCGCCCAGGCAGAGGGGAGCGAGGGAAAGAAAGAAAAGAAAACCTCGTGCGAGCCAGCCAGAGACACGGGGACCATGTCCACTCTATTTATGTCCGAGTGGATGAATTCTTTTATCACTAGTTTTTCTATTTAGTCAATAAAGTTACAACATGTGAGTAAAACGTTTTTCTTTTTTTTAGCAAAACACCACCTCGACAGCACCCAGTGACATTCTGTGAAAACTAAAGTTAGTAGAAACATGATCGGACGCTCAGGTCACTTCACTGACAGCACAAACTCATCACTCAGGATAAATTACATGCAGGATGAAAACTGACTTAAACATATATAAATCCATAAAAACAGGTTGTTTCAAAGCTGTATTTCTATCAGAGCTTTCTCACTTCCAACCCGTAACACCGACAGTTTGTGCTGATTTCTACA
>NW_024582942.1:10737-41799 GCF_018398535.1 Haplochromis burtoni
TGTTTAACACACTTTACCCCTTTTATTGAGGATAATGGGATGGATTAAGATATATTTATAATGTGATGACTTGTTAAGAATAATAAGCAGACGATGCAGTAGGCTAAGTGGGGTGAGATGACGTCTAATGGGAGAAAGAAGAAGAGATCAGTGATTCCTTTACGGAGCAAACTAACAGCCGTCTTCCTGTGTTTCTGTCCTCTTCACTGTTTTCACGTCTGTCTGTGGTTTCAGCTTCCTGATAACGTCTACAGCAGCGTTCAAGAACAACACGACCAACAGGAAACTACAGTCGGCTACACCTGTGTCCAGCTCACACAGGAGAAATAGAATAGAATAGAATAGAATAGGTCTTTATTGTCATTGTACATGTACAATGAAACCATATGTGGCTGAGTGTGCAAGAGTAAAAAATAAATATCTAAATAGTAAAGACAGCAGGAATCGGGGGTCTTTCCCCGTCTCCCTTGCTATCTACAGTGGAAAAAGAGACAAAAGACTCCCCGCCCACTCCTTTGTGTGTGGATGCTTCCCTCCAACTTTCTGAGATACCATCTGTCAACAGTAAGTGTGAGAGACATGCTAAGGCTACGTCCACACGAGCCCGGATAAATTTGAAAACGTCGTTTTAGTCTGAAAACGCTCTGCGTCCACACCATCGTTTTCAGCCGTTTCCACAGAGTTAGCACAGAGGCTACGTCCACACGTACGCGGGTATTTTTGAAAATGCAGATTTTTCTACGCGTTTGCACCTTTCGTCCACGTGTAAACAGCTTTTTTGGGCCAATGAAAACGGAGATTTTTAAAAACGCAGTTTTTGCGTTTACGTGTGGACGAGGAAAACGGAGAAAACGCAGCGTCAAAGGTGTGCGCCTTTTTTGACGTCACGCTGTGCGCCATCATTTCTACAATGATGGACTTAGACAAAATACTGTTGCTGTTCATTTTACTCTCTGCATTGTTTAAATGCTTACAAACACACAGTTACTGTCGCTCTACACAGAGGACTCAGTCCTGCTTTTATGCGCCATCTTTAGAGAAAAAGAAGAAGAAAAAAGGAATAAACAGCAAACAGAGGAGATGTTTACAGTCTAGAGGAATATAGACATAAATAAGAGAAAGGCAGCCAATGGAGACACACGTGTTTGAGAGCAGTGCAAAGACAGGGCTGAGTATAGAGTCTGGGAGAGTGTCCTGTGACCATGGCTCAGATTGGTGAGGTGGGTGGGCAGGATGGGGTGTGGGGGGAAGGAGCTGTTAGTGAGTCTGGAGGTGTCAAACAGTTGGTGGGCGGGGTTTGAGGGTTCAGCTGTGATGGCCCTGGTTTACCTGAGACAGGAGGATCTGACGATGACCTCCGGGGGAAAAAGATGGTTGGACAGATTGAGGCCAGTTGGTGAGGAAGTGTCTGATCCAGGAGCTGGGGGGTCTAAAGGCGTTCCAGTTTGGTGGTGAGGCTGTCTGAGACGATGGCGTTGAACGCTGAGCCGTAGTCACCTCTCACTGTCGACCACAGAACCAAACACAGAGACCAGAGGAGCTGCAGGAAGCTCCAGTCTGACTTTCATAACGCAGCTCGTTGATCATTGTGGCCGAACTACTGAAAGCATTTACAAAACTAAAGATTGGCCTCCAAATAAAAGAAAATATCTTTGTGGACTCTCTCAGCACAGATCGTGTTTATAATTCAGACATGATCATGTTAGAAATATTAACTGGTTAGAAAGCCTGAGTGTGTTTTTGTGGCCTCACACTCTTTAAAAGGGAAATAAGAATTGCATTATTTGTCATTAGTTACTTTGTTGCTGTGTTAAATGTGGTGTTGTGTAATGAAATGAATGAATAATTCCGTTATGGTTTCCTATCTCGAGTTAAGAAACATCCATATCTACCACCTGACTTCTCATTTTAATCTGCTCCGAGTTCTGATTGAGGAAGATTTAGTTGTGCAACATTTGAGCTTTAGAGTGGAAGCTGCTGAAAACCAACAACGCCACAGTTTCACCACTCGAGACGCAACAGAGGAAGTTTCCTTCATCTTGTTGTTTCACACAGCACACGATGAAAGACGGCAGCTTGTGTTTACAGTGAGAGACTGACTGTTGAACTGTCGATCGGTAAAAAATCAAACGCTTGAACACGTCTACTTTCATTTCTACATCGTAAAATTAATCCAAAATAAAATAAGATGAGATTGTGTCACTAAATTAATGAAATAAAGATTAAAATAAAGGCCAGGGTTGCCAAGGCTGTATCTCTTTGACTCATCACTGCTTTAAATAAAGGTTGGTTCTACACTGGATCAGTTGAAAGGTCACTCTGCTCTCCCGTGATTGGCTGGTTTCTGTCCGGTAACTGTTGATGCTCTGGACTTTCTTAAAGGTGGTTCAGGAGTTAAACAGCTGAGTTGTGGACTCGGTCTGAGTGTCCTGCTTCATGTTTTCTAAGAATAAATAAATAACTGTATTTATCTGACCTCCTGCTGTGATTGGTGAACGCCTGCTGAGGTTTCCAGGGTGCTAACATGACCCCACCCTGAGTTTTGCTAGTGGTGCTGATGATAAGTACTTGTTCTTCTCTACGGATTACTTCTCTGGATCGAAAAATAAAACATTTTATAAATCCTTTTACTTTGAAATGCGTTTTTACAAAAGACTTCATTTGATAGCTGCTTCCGGTGTGAGAGGTCACCATCCGGGGTGAAGATGGCGGCGCCCGATGAGTTGTTTTGCTGGGAAGGAGACTGGGGTTTGCCGTCGGTCAGTACCGACTGCCTGGTGGTTCTGGTGAGTGTCCGCTAACACCGGGCCCGGTCCCGGCTCTGTGCCCGGACGCGTTCACGCTCAGGGGCGCGGGCCGGGTCTGTGCTAACGGCTGCTAATGCTAACGCCTCAGTAAGCGTGCGTTAGCGAGGTTTCATCATAAAACTGCCGGCTGCACGGAGCGTGATCGATTACTCACGTAAACGGTAAAGTGATGACTCCACAACCAGACTGCAATAAACCGACTTTAGGCGGAAACGGAGTTTTTCTTTCATTTGTTCTCAAAATAAGTGAGCTTGATGTCCATGTGGCTCAGCTGGAGGTGAAACGGGAAGTTTTCTGACCGATCAGCGGTAACAATAACAATATTCAACAATGATTGGCATGGTTCCTCTCGGCTCCTGTAGAGGGGGACGGATCGATCCAAGTATCGATAGTGTCGATACTAAAGCTGGTATTGGTGTCGGCTCGATAGTAGTGCGATAGGATCGATACTTTGTTTCTATCTGCTAAGTTTAATGTAACTAGATCTCATAAATCATAGCACACTGCTCTCTTGTACATCATCTGCCTTGAGTTAAAAGTATTGGTATCAGCAGTACTGGCTCTTTATTTACTCGGCATCTACATTTGCAGTATCACACAGCACTAGCTCGCCGTGGAGCTTTGGAAGGTGGAAATGCTCCACGTTCAGTCTGGAGCTGATCTGATTAAAACATGAATTTCATGGTTCGTGAAGCAGTGCTTCTGGTTGATGTGCAGGAAAGTCTGACTCCAGGGAGGACTTTGGATTTTGTGTGTTGGGTCTTTTCCTTCTGTGGTGTTTTGAATGACAGCAGGGTCTGTTTTGTGCTGTGTGACAGTGAGATTTAGAGCGCAGTGATGAGCAGAAAAAACGGCCGATCGTTCTATCGTTCCGTTTGGAGTTGTGCCTGTGTGCTGACTGAAGCCAGATCTCTGGCTCGCATCCTCATGAAGAAGGATGATGGTGGAAACCAGCTCTTTCAGTGCCGGCTGTAGTGACTCCAGCTCACCTGTAGGAAGTGAAGTACAGCTCAGATGAAAAAAGCTTCTGATGATTAATACAGTAAAAATCTTTCTCATTCATACCCTCAAAATTAGATTATGATATTTCATTTGCAGTAATTATATTTCTGATGCTATGGACAAAAATGATGTTTATTCATATGTGGGTCACATCACCAGCTCCTCATTTCTCACAGTTGCTCCCTTTTTTGATGCTAAATCACCATCAGAGGCCGACGTGGCTTTTGTCCCAGGATCGTCTCGCTGTTGCGTGTCCTAGGGAACTTGAGCACAAGGCGTTGCTACAGCAGTAACAGATATTTTGATATCACATAAAAATTAATTGTGGACGATCTGACATGACACAGCTGTACAAGTCCCTAAATGTACTATTTCTTCAGTCAGCAGAGCAGTGTTGTTACAGGCCTAACAGGACCTGCTGTGATTTTGCTCCAGTGGGCATGTCTCACCCTCCTGCTTTGGTCCTGAGCCCAGAGAGAGAGGGCAGAGCTGGAGCTGCCATGGTTCCTGCAGTGTGACTGTTTACTCGTCCTCAGTGGACGGGAGGAAGAACTGCCTGTTATTTTAAGCTTTCTACTGTTATCTAATGTATTTTTTATTACACACTGTATTCAGAGTCCAGATGTAATAATCCATCCATCTGTTTTCTTTGCCTTTAATTAATAATATAATATTAATAAATGAATTCTAAATCTGTCTCTCACCAATAAATAGTCATTGACCTGTAGTTCCTTATATGACCACCAGATGGCACCAGAGGTTCTTTTATCGACACGTTCGTCAGACATCAGCCTCAGTTTCAGTTTTACATCAGTCTAGTGGTTCAAATGTGTTTTTAAAAGTGCTTCAAGTCGCTGTGTGTATTAAGCTGCACTTTGTGCTGCTGGTGTAAGGGCGAGGACAGCTGGTGATGTAACGGGGAAGCATTGACTGTTTCATGACTGTGTCCCTGAAAAGTTTTATCTTCTGAATTGAGAAACACCCAAAAGTCTCCATAATTCCATCTGGACACGCCTCAGTGCCTCACAAAGGAGGCGCACAGGAGGAGTCCTGGTCAGAAGCTGGAACCGTCCCCCTCTGAGCTCCTCCCACCTGACCAGCTCCTTACCCTGTGTCCTGATGGTGCAGGCATTCACCAGCAGACGCAAACAGTCACACTGCTGAGCGAAAAACTAAACTTATGGACAGTGTAGAAATATTTTCTTTTCTTATGTTTTATAATCAGCAGCAGCAGTGTGTGTGCAGCAGTGTGTGTGCAGCAGTGTGCTGCTGCTAATGCACTTGTCTTAATTTTAAACAACAGAACTGCGTCATCCACAAAGGCAAAGAAACGAGCCCGTTCTGTAGGAGCAGAGCTGTGACTTTCTAAAAACGGGGGACTTGTCCTTTAAGTGGAGGCATTAGGTGTAGTTAAAGACTCGCGACCACCCAGAATGCTTTGTGGCTGCAGAGTTTCCATTACTGCCGTGGTCCAGAGACTCTGGTGACAGTGTGGGTACGATGATCCCCGCCTGCTGAGGGCCTCAGAGCTCTGCTGAGTGATTAAAGTTGATTGAAACATGTTTGTGTTGGACTGAAATCACACAGCAGAGCAGCAGTGCATGCTGGGTAATGACGGGCGCCTCAGCAGCGGTTGGAAAACACTAATGTGTCACTGCTGCTGTTTTTCCAAACCACCGGAGAAATGTGAATCCACCACTGCACTTTACACTCAATCAGAGCTTTCGTGGTTTTCTTATTGTGGTCTCAGCAGATAGGAGGCGGAGCTTCAGCCGTCCACACAGGTGAAGTGAAAGACTTTCAGCACTTCATCGTGACAAAGGATGTCTTCCTGTTGGACGGAAGCAGCGCGATGATGTGTGTTTTCTTTTAAGCGTCTCTCAGTCGGAGTTGTTATCTCAGCGTCCAGCTGTGACCCCGGCGCTCGCAGCCTGTTCTTAACCGAGGTCACGAACAGGCTGCATTTATTCAGATTAAACACATTTATCACCATTTTTATTTGTGATGTCGTTTTGCTCACATTCAGCTTCTATCATTTGTGAGATGCAGTGTTATGAAGCGTTTGGTTTTACTGGGAGTCATGAGGAATCTTTCCCTTTGTTTCTACATGTAACTGTTTAGCAGAGGAGTGGACGACACTCTTCTGTTTTCAGCACATCCATCGCGCCTGTAGAGTGACTGTGCAGCCCGTGTCACTGAGATCAGCTCACGCTCTGCCACAGCTGCGTGGAACAAACAGCTCCACTTTCATCGTCCTCTGACTTCACTGCTGCACATTTATGGGGAAATTCTTCCTCATTTTTTCTGGTTGTAAAAGCAGAACGAGGCTCTCGACTCTGAGCGAAGCTTTTATTCTTTCTTTCCAGAAGAATTGAGTCAGCTCCAGCTTTTACTGTAAGAGCAGTCGGTCCCCCGCTGCTCATTACTAATTATCCTCTGACCGTTACAGTACTTTATTTTAAATTGCAGGCAATTGACAAAAGACAGAGAACATAAAAACCATTGTGTGATGTGACATTTTGGTTATTTTCAATCATAACTGCATATTTTTGAGGCAAAACACTCCAGGAAAACATGAAGTTCTATGAACACAAATGCACTAATAACGATCACCAATATACTCGGGGAAATATCGACCCGTTTCTTGTATCCAGCATTACGCTCCTCTTGTTTTTCACAGCTTCCCAACTTTTTATAAACCTTTTAATATTCAGGGAATCCAGCTTCCAAGTTTGGCCACGCCCACCTTTAGAGGAATGTGTGGGCATAGTAATTCAAAAACTCTTCGTGTGAGCGGGACCTCGTTATAAGGTTGTTTTTGTTTCTGTCTGGCAGAAATAATTGGGTCAGTGATTTTCTGACTGAAGAGAGGAACAGAGAGGCTCCAGGAAGCTTTCAGGTGTTTGTCTTACAGCAGCTCTTTGAGCCTCGGGTCAGCAGGTCTCCGGATAATGAGCGTCCTCGTCCTCGCTGACTGACGGTTCTCTCGGTCTGCAGCTTTGTTTTCAGAGGTTTTCTGGTCCCAACTCTGGAAAGTCTGATCTGATCGTAACATCGGGGCTGTAGTTTCTGCTGAACGAGTCCTTGAACTCGTCTGAGTTTCCCGTGAAGACATCATGTCAGTGTGGTCTGAGTGGGTTTGCTCAGGCTGCCTGCTTGGCTCCACACATGGAAATGTTGCTCAGTCCAACACTGCGGTTCAGACTGAAATGTCTCAACGACCGTCGGATGGATTGTGATGAAATCAGGTCCAGACGGTCTGTTTCCTGGATGCTTTTCTTCTGACAGGTCCATCAGCAGGTCAGCGCTCCCACAGGCACAAAGAAGGAAGCAAAACTAAACACCAGGGTAAACAATAAATAACGTTTGTTTAGAGTGTGGAGCATAAAATGCAGATTCTGGACTCCTGAAAGTTCACTTTCATTCATCTGGGGTCATTTTTGCCGCGGTCATAGGGGTCGTCCTTTGTTGCAGGCCTTCACAATACAGAGCAGCTTGACTGTTGCTGTGAGTTGGTGCTGTATAAAGAAAACAGTTTGAATTGTGTTTCTCATGTGTTGTCCTGTTTTCTTTTTTTTTCAGGCCTACGCCCAGTTCGCTGGAGCTCCTCTCAAACTTCGAAAGATCTCCAACCCCTGGAGGAGTCCCAGCGGTGAGGCGGCTGCGCTGCAGACACACGAAGAAGAAACTCTGACTTGTTGAAAGCGCTTATTGATTTTTGTTTTTCCTGTCTTCAGGTTCTCTTCCTGCTCTGAGGACCAATCAGAAAGAAACTCTGTCCCGACCCTCTGACATCATCATCCACCTCAGAAAACAGGTAAAACCTCGTTCCCAGGGTTACGGTCCAACAGAAGAAACAAACGTCTTTAACATTCAAATGTTCTGTTGGATATTCTAGAATGAAATCATCACTCTCAGGATGGAAAACAGAAGCAGAGCTGCGAGGAATAAAACTCTGATTGCCACTTGTTGTTTCTGCAGTCAAAACTTTTCCCTTTGCTGTGTGTGTGTGTGTGTGTGTGTGCACGTGTGTGTGTGTGTGTGTGCACGTGAAGAGTGGCGTGCATTACTCAGACTTGCTCAGCCTGCAGGGGTTTGATATGCTTTCTGATCACGTTGTCATGATTGTTAGTGTGGGTGTGTCTCTGCACCTGCTCACTGGAATAAAATGAGCTAAAGCTGCTGTCGAGCTTCCAGGTTTGCTTCAGCGTGGTGCGGCCTGCTGTTAAAGCGGCATCGTAAGCCCAAACTGGAAGCGCGTCTTTGACATTTGCTCCTGAATATCTTTGAGGAAGAAACTCTCAAACCCAGTGATAACAGCAGTTTCTGGCCCACACCCCCCTCGCTGAGGAGCTCGGCCTTCGTTCAGCAGCTGGAACACATTACCCAGCATGCTCGGTGCCTTCTCCATTTGGTGGGTTGTTCAGAAACCACAGCGACAGGAAAGCTGTTGAAGAAGCTCGGAGGAGAAAACTGCTGTAAGGAAAAACCGTCAGCCCTTCAGCTCCTCTCTTTCTTTACAGAACTTGTTGCCGTTCTGCATCTTCTTGTGGTGTTCTTGCCCCTCGGGGCCCCGCTCGTGTGCGAGGAGGACTTGTTAAGTGTGCTCTTAATGCTGCGTGCACTCAGCTGTTGATCAGAGCGGCTCATTGAGCGTGAATTCAGCAGCAGCTCGCTCTGTTTTCCCTGCTGCTGCCACTGTATGCAGCTGCTTGTGCTAATGAGGAAACATGGAAGCAGTTCAAACCGCAGAGACGGCAGCAGCCTGTAAACCCTCCAACACACACTAAAACAAACACCTTCAGCTCCTCTCGAGCCGTTCCTGCAGACGACCGAAGCTTCAGAAACTGAACTTGACTCTAAGAGCAGCTGAAACTCTCACATTTTGTTTGCTGTTGTTCTAATAAAGCTGGAACTGTAATCCGTTTACAGCTTGTTGTAAAACTGACGCATAATGCAAATGAATTTTGCACTGACATTCCTGCTAACATGGAGCACGCTCCCGTTCCCAGCTCTCATTCCTTCAAACAGCATCTTAACTGCAGTATTGTGCGTGTCCTAAAACCTGCTGCTACCCCAGTCCTTCCAGTACTCCCAGTGACTCGATAGCTTGTAGAACCACCTTCAGCAGGAATCATCTTGTGCATGGCTTCATCAGTGTCTCACATTGTTGTGGAGCATCTCTTCTTCATGCCGTAGCTTCAGTTCATGGAGGTTCAGGGAGGCAGTAGATAATATGAGACAACGAGGACGCTAAGATGTGATGTGGTAAATAAACTCAGACTGTGCAGCCAGTTCTTGTTTTTCAAAGTCGTTGAACATTCAGGCACAAATCACTGACAACAACAGATTCTAAGTGTTTAGAAGCGACTGCAGAGAGCTCCTTTTCCTTTCATTGGAGCATCATTAACCTGCTCCACTCTTTGTTCCTGTTTTATCGACGTTTAATCCTGATGTACTTTTTTTTTCTTCCCAGAAGTTCAATGCAGACTACGACCTGTCGGCCAAGGAAGGCGCCGACAGCCTGGCCTTCATCTCTCTGATGGAGGAAAAACTCATGCCGGCTCTGGTGAGACGAGTTTCTCTGCTAACGAACCGAGAGTGCGTTTCTCCTGAGCTCGTCCCTGAATCTCTGGATCAATCCTCTGCAGATTTACACTTTCTGGATCGAGCCGAAGAACTACGTGGACGTGACTCGGCGCTGGCACGCCGAGCACATGCCGTTCCCCCTGAACTTCTTCCTGCCGGGACGAATGCAGCGGCAACAGCTGGAGAAACTGCGACTGCTGCGAGGAGACGAGAGGCTGGAGGCCGGAGAGGAGCTGGAGAAGGAGGTGAGCGCTCGGAGGGGGAGGAGGTCAGAAGAGATCGAGCCTCCTCTGATTTACCAGCTTCAGAATAAAACAGCTGATCGAGATCAAGATGATCCAGATGCCATACTGTGAAGTCATTCTTTAACATTTTATAGGCAGTAAATTCATCTTCGATACATACGTAAAGCCTGTTATCTAATCTAACTTGTGCATTTCTTTCTTCCCTTCCTCCTCGCTCTCTTTTTCCCAACTTCCTTCCTTTCTCAATAAATCCCAGCCTTCTCTTTGTCCTTGTGTTTATAAAAGAAGTGAACGAATTTCCCCTGAATTGAAACTCCAGCATGAGAATAAAAAGTGAGGTCACCGTGTCCGTGGAGCGTCCACCAGACCCCCCGCTTTTGTGAAGGAAACACTGACTTTCAGCCGGCAGCAGTGACAGCAGAACATGCAGAAGCTCCGCGGTTTTCCAGTTCAGACACAGATATCGTTTCCATGTGTTCGGGCTGCTGAAGTGGTTGGAATGAATCTAGACTGAAAGGAAAACTTTTTGTCAGCGGAGCTTTCTGTTGGAAAAGTGCACATGCAGAACAACCAGTCCGCTTTGGACAAAGGTCAGAGGGCACGCTGCGTTCAGGGGAAGGTAGTTAAAAAGCAATTTGTTCCTGTCAGTGCGGAAACCTTCAGAGTCGACTTTTCAGGAATGAACGATCGCCGAAGTTGCCTATTTTCCAGGGTTGTTTCCTCTGAGTTTGACTCCCCTTCAGGTCGTAACCAAGATAAAGACGTCACGGTGGATGGTTCATAGAGACGTAGTCTGGCTTGTCAAGCAGAAACCAGTGAGGCTGGAATTTTGAGTATGTACAGAAAGGGGAATAGAGATGCCAGGAAGCAGAGTGAACTAGAGGGAAAAAGTCAGTCATGGAGCCTGAGGGTGATAGCATCAGTTGGTCTGATGGTTCATCCAAGAAGAGGATCTGGACAACATATGAATCACAGTTTGGATATTTGTGATCCCAGGAGAAACTCTGGTGGCGTTTCAGGCCTGTAACTGATTTTTAAACCTCAGTACCGCTTCACGATGATCGTTGTGGGTGTAGACTATCAGATGGTAACTGAAAGCCTCGAGGGCTTCTCTCTTTGCTTCGCACATGCACTCATGCAGACACGAATTAAAATTCGGTGCCCGTTTCGCCCGCTGTGTTCAAGGCGGCAGAGCAGCATGGCGGCTGTATTTATAATGGATTCAATCAAAGTTTGAGAAAGTCTCATTTTATTGGAAGTTACACATTACATCGACATGGTCATCTGGATGAACCGGCCCTTTAAATGTCCAGAGTACCCGATACAAATGGAAACTCTGGGCCAAAAACACGCCTCAAGTCCAACAGCATAATATTAACATCCAGATAATTCAGTTATTAATTTGATGTCACGCTCTTTAAAATACTGACTGGGTAAAATATGAATGTACTGCCGAGTGTTTCTGTCATCTGGAGGGAAACCGTAGAAGAACTGCCTGAAATGTTGCACAGAGTCGACATTTTTTGTGGTCGGCACCGATGAAGTCTGAGGTGTGTTTGGATGCTCCAGAAAAGTGAGTTCGTCAGACACTTTTCCCCTGGAGACTATAAACACGTCAGACTTTGGTGAACATTTGGCTGTGCTTGAGGCTTTAATGCTCGTGTTTGAGAAGCCCTTTCTAAGTGACCGTGCCAAAGACGTTTGGTATAACCCGACCTCAGCAGTCAGTCGCAGGAGTTTCTAAGGCATGAAGAAAGGGATTGATGTGCTCTCTTTGGAGGTGTCCAGTGGAGATATTAACAGCTCTCAGTGGTCATAAAGGCATCACACCGTGCAGACTTCCAGCACAGGAGTTGGACACGGACCTTTGGCCTTGGCCATGTTAGTTCCTTGCTTTAGCTTTCACAGTTAAATTTATGGTGGCCCTTGGCTTTTTAATGCTTGGTTTCAATAGCACTAAGTCAGAGGAGCTGGTAATGGAACAGCTGTGTACACAGTGAGAGGAGGAACAATGAACTGCAGGAAATTTACTCCAGACAAGGAGGACCAAGGTCACAAGCATGACATCCAGGCAGCTCGAGACCCCATTGTAGTTTTGGCAGATTTAAGGTTAAAGGTTGGGAATCGGGGGCAAGTACTCGAGCCTTTAGAACTGAAGCTTCTCGGATGAGAGGTGAAACATCTTCAAGCAACTTAAAGAAGTCCAGACACTTTTCTTTCCAAGCTCCTTAGACTACTCGAGACTTTCCATCTTGTGAAGTCTGGTAGGACAAAGGGCCACATATGAACACACCTCTGGGTATCCCAAGGCCTCTCTTCTACCGTCCCAGTACCAGGAACAGAAAAAGCCCCAAAAGCTCCAGCACGAGACGACAAAACTGGCCCGGAGTTTTTTTGTTTTCAGCTTTTTAGCAGAAGCAGAATTCCTGCACCCTTTGAGCCTTTTTTACAGATATTGTTGATCTATAAACTGAAGCTTCTGGCTTTGACCCAGTTTTGTCTTTCTGTGTCTGTCTTGTGGTTTTCAGTTGTACCGAGATGCTGCCGAGTGCATGAACCTGCTGTCCCAGCGACTCGGCTCTCACAAATTCTTCTTTGGAGACTCGTAAGTTCATCCACACGTTAACGTGAAAACACGAAGTTGGCTTTTCTCACAGGCAGCGCACTTGTATTACTCTGGGGAAACTTTGAAGATGGTCATTAAGTTAAAAGCTTTTCTAGAGGTGTTTCAGGCACCTCCACCCAGGAGGAGACCCGGGGCCGCTGGAGGGTTCGGGAGAAGGAGGTCAAATATACGTTAGACGATAGATTGATGGCTATCATTTTGAAAAACACTGTGTATCATGTTAACTGTGGTAAAAACTCTTGTAGACACCCTGTGTTCATGCACGTCTGTCCTCCTTATGTACCTTACTGCACTGCATACAGTGATGCACTCAGTAATTGTCACTGGGAGTTGCAGTGGTGACACCAGATTATTGGACTTTGACCCTAATAAGCTTTTCTCCCTGCAGGCCTTCCTCTCTCGATGCCTATGTCTTTGGTCACCTGGCGCCCATCCTGAAGTGCAAACTGCCCAATGGGAAACTACAACAGCATCTGAAGTCTCTCGACAACCTGACCAACTTCTGCACCAACATCCTGCAGCTCTACTTCCCCAAAGACGGCCGAGGTGAGGCACACAACAGTCCGAGAGCAGACTTCTCGAGTCCAGGACGAGGCTGGACGCCGTCCCGCTCACTTCAGGACGTTTTAATCTTCTGACAAATTGTTCGCAGACTTTAAAGTGAAACTCTGAGAGAGAGATGTCTGAAACCATTAATACGAGAAGTAACAACAGTTCAAGCCCGTCAGCATTTTTTGCCTCTGAGATGTTTTGGAATCGTTTATCCGTCTGAGATTGATGTGACATCGTGTAAACCGTCACTCTAAACAGATTGTCTCATTTTAGTCTGAAACGTGTTTTCTGCTGTTTGACTTCTGCCGTCACTAACGAGGAACGAAGATGACATCAGGCACACATGTTGTAACACTTAGGGGGAAAAGACCCGGGACGCTTATCGGAGCGCTGTCACAAAGACGATGTTTGTTTTATTGGAGAGATTTTTGTTGTTGGTGCCTTTTAGAAAGTTTTGGTTGTAAACTTGACACCGTCTGAAACGCTCCCAGCTCGCTTTCATTTCAGCACACAGAGTATTTCCAGTAGTCAGAGTCTTGTGTGGACCGTTTCCTGCTGTGTGAGCGGGGACACCAGTGGAAAAGTTCCCAGTTCAATTCAGATTTAATTATAAAGCACCAGTTCACCACAACAGTCCTGCTTTATGCTCTAAATTAAAGAGACTACAGCATCAACCTACAAATCTGTGACGCAGCACGTTACTACTACTTTACTTTTTTAGTTACATTGTTTCACTTGAAAGAACAACTTTTAAAAGCCCACTCACATGTTCTAAGAGCATGGGGTCAAGGGTCAGGGTGCTTGTCATTGATGGTTCAGCTTTAAACCTAAACCATAGCCACAAACCCTGTGAAGGATCCTGGGAGCTTTTGAATTGTAGCTCGTGTTAATGCAACCTGCAGCGGTTCCTGATGGTCTACACAACTTCGTCTTATGCTTCAGTAATGTGACATTGACACGTTGTTGTGGTTGACATTTTGTTTATTGCTCCTGGAAACTCTGACATTAGTGTTCAAACTGGTGCTCGAAGCGCGCCGGGCTCTCTGGAGCTGCTGGATGATCACAGCTCAGGAAAGAAATGAAGCGCTTCGCCTCTTCGATAGGAAGACGAGAAGCAAAGTTTTCCACAGGAATTCTCGTTTCCAACTGCTGCGGTGATTTCCTTATGTGTCCTGTGGGAATCCCTGCATTGATACGGCAGCAGACCCGGTCCGCACACTCGTATTTCCACCCCAACCGAGGCAGAAAAAGTCAGAATGTGCACGATGAGCCAAAATGGCACCAAAGTGCACCAGCAGCTGTGATGTAGTGTTTCACGCTGCGGTTAGCGAAGCCACCGTGAGCGAGCAGAAACTGCCTAGAGTAGAAACACAGTAGAAACACGGCTGACATTCTCCCCGTTGTTGTTTTTTGGTTCAGAGAGCTTCAGTCAGAAGACTTCCCCCCACTCTGAAGGCGGAGACTTCGACCACGTTCCCAACAAGCGGAGGAAGCAGTTCCTGTCTGCTCTGGTGGCTCTGGGCGCCATGCTGAGCTACGCCCTCCTGACAGGCATGGTGTCAATCCAGCACGCCCATCACGAGGCGCTGGAGGAGCCGCCGGACCTGCGGGACATCGGCTCCCATCACGACCACGAGGACGAAGGAGACGGCTGAGGACGACGGGCAGAGGCCGCCGTGGGACTTCGCGGACAGCAGTGAAAATGTTCAGGATAAGATCCAGGTGCAGTTAGACAAAGTTTGGGTCCATCTGACCAAACAGGAAGCGTCAGTGTGAAGTTTATCAAATGAAAAAATAATTTATCGACACAAACGAGCCTCTGTGGACAGGAAGTGGAGTTTGGTGCTGGTGTATGTACAGAAATGAATTAAAGGAAAAGTGGAGTCACATGGTTTTGTTTAGTTTTCATGTGTTCTGTTTTATTTTCAACATCATATGAAGCAAAGGGAGAAGAAATGTTGACAGCGTTCACTACTGATGCATCTTTGTTCTGAACATGTTTCAGCGTAAGTTTCATGTGACGACGACACAAGAGAATAAAGCTTTAAATGCAGACGGATGGCTCCGTACTCATGGAGGATTCAAACAAAGCTTAATTTTGTGTTCATTTGTTGTTTTGTGGCTTAAATGATTTTTTTCTCCGTATAATCAACGTCACCAGCAGCTGTCTTCACTTCATCTGTGGAAGTTATCAGCGAATGACAGAGGGGAGGTGCACAGAAGCAGAAGAGCGCCTAAACCAGCACATATAACAACAACTCGTTACCAGTTGTTATTCATGCTGGAATTCTACTGGCTTTCAACCTGGAGTTTCATTGATTTTGGTCCAAATTACCACATTTCCAGCGTGGTTCCAGTCACCAACTACTACTTTTTCTTCTGGTTGCTCGCTGTAGGGGGCGCCACAGCAGATCATCTGCCTCCATCTCCTATCCCAACATCCTCCTCTGTCATGCCTCTGCATGTCCTCCTTCATCCATGCTCTTCTCCTCCTGCCTGAAAGCTCCATCCCCGCCTCCCTCCTCTGCACGCGCTCATTTCTAATCCCGTCCATCCCGCTCAGGAACATCTGCAGTTCGGCCTCCGGTGTCTCCAAACGATACATCAAAGCAGGTCTTGCCTCCATCTTTAAACTATCCTGTCACAATAAACGGCTCCCGTCTCCACCCACTCCTCTTCACCTCTCTTGTGTGCTGTCTGTTGCTTTGGAGCCCAGGTATTTAAACTCCTCTGTCTCTCCTTCCCTGCTTCTGTCTCATTCACACACATGGATTCGTTCCCAAACCCGAACCCGAGCTTCACCGTCTTGGTTCCACGACAGCACGGTGACTCTTCCGCTCATTTCCGTGACCTCTGATGGAGTTTATCTCCAACAGCAATTTGAGGTCTTATTTAATACAACGTGATGTTTATTTGATCAAGTATGCTCCCTTCTCGCTTCTGTTCAAATCTTCTGAGCCAGTCAGAATAAAGTTTCCAGACAGTTTGAAACTGGGGAGCTGCGTCACAGTGCGCTGTAAGATAAATAAGGATTATTGTTTGAGCTGGTAATCATGCTAAGCCACTCTACTAGTTTAGGAATGAAAACATGTTGCTGAAAATGAGAAGTAAGAATCATCTGGACTCACTCTGACTGAAACGAGAGGTCACGAGAGGTGATTTTACCGTAAACTGGACAATGAAACAACAGCAGACAACATCCACATGTCAGGATAATAGAAATGAATGTTTTTGACCCACCCCTCCGCCCCGAGACTCCACCCATCCTGACCGGGTCTGGACCCCGGGGACGTACAGCTGCACATGACGCCACCTCGCAGGAATCCTGGCCTGGCTTCTGTTCGCCCACTGCGTGCTGTTAACGTGCGTGCCCCCCACCCCTCCTGCTCTGCTGGGCTTAATGAGCTGATCTGGAAGCAGTTTGAGGAGCTGGATTCTTTCTCCAGACGCAGTTAAGACAGAATTACAAACTCTGTGTGACACTTTTTCACTCCTCACACACTTCTGCTTCAGACTGAGGAGGCAAAAGGAGCCGGAGGTCTGGAGGTGGAGAGGTGGCGTTTCCTTCCTCCCCTCACCTGCTGTTAAACACGAGTTTCCATGGCAACGTGCTGGAGTCAGAAACAAACAGTCTGAAAGCGTGAGAGGAGGCATGCAGGGAGGACCGCAGCAGAAACCGAGAGCTCGCCTTCTTTGTGTTGCTGATTTCATCGAGAATCACTCCCACGTTACGTTTTCACTGAAGCTCGCTTCTCTCCTTTACATCAGGACGGGAGCCTGGAAACCTCCAGCGCTTCATGTTCAGTCATGTTTGTGATGAGGACTTTAGAAACATTAAAATCATGAATCCATGGATGTTTTCATGTGTGTTTGTTTGGCTGCAGGGCCCTGCGACCTCTTGATGCCTCTCAGTCTGTGCCAGCTTGGCCTTGAGTAATTCTTCACACATGAATCCTTCTGCAGAGCCTGCCCATCTAAGACACGCCCACCCATCTAAGACACGCCCACCCACCAACCAAACAATTTAGTTCAGACAGCTTTAAAAAGTAATTAGTAACTAATTACTGATTACTTCTTCAAAAAAGTAATCCAGTTGCTTTACTGATTACTTACATTTTTTGCTGATCAAAAGTAATTAGTTACTTAGTTACTTTTTAAAAACATGATACACAACCTGAATACGTAATAAAGCAACAGACCTTTCAGCCCATTTCTAATTTTTATGCATAACCGTCATCAACCCGTTCTCACTCCCAAAGCGTAACATTTTACGCTAGGTGACAAATCGTCACCATATTACGTTTTCGGCTACCCACCACGTTCCTAAATGACGACCTCGGAAAAAAGAGGAAATATGAGAACCGTCTGGACTGAATCTACACATGTTCGCTCTTTTTCTTCAAATCGCTTAGAAACACGCTATTTAACATCATTAAAGTCCTGGTTAAGTTCAGGAATAAGGTTATGGTCAGGGCTAGGGATAAGGTTAAGTTTTGGGCTGGAATACAGGGCTGGAACGTCTATTACCGCGGGAGCGTCATTGCACTGGATCCCAGCCATAACCCGCCGCGTACCATAAGAACGCCGAAGGTCTCCTTTCGCGTTCCTCAGGAACGCCGCGGGACGTGACAAAACGTCGACATGTTACGCCTCGGGAGTGAGAACGCTCTGTCGTCATATAAAATTGAATCAAATGGAAAGCCTCTTTTTAAAACTTGTTTAATTACTTTTAAACTTTTAATTTTATGCATCAAGCAGAAAATAAATTATATTCAACAGTCTTTGACTGCATATAAAATAAAATAATGTCATCATAACGCAGCTTGCTTATGGGAAAGTAACAGTAATCAAATTACTTTTTTTGCAATAGTAATCCCTTACATTACTTGTTACTTGAAAAAGTAATCGGATTACAGTAATGCATTACTGCCCATCGCTGGAGATCACACACAGACTTTAGACTGAGGTCTCAGCCTGTAAAGACGATCCCCCAACCGCCCCTCCCTGAGCCTGGTTCTGCTGGAGGTTTCTTCCTGTTAAAAGGGAGTTTTTCCTTCCCACTGTCGCCAAAGTGCTTTCTCACAGGGGGTCATACGATTGTTGGGTTTTTCTCTGTGTGTACTATTGTAGGGTCTTTATGTTACAATATAAAGAACCTTAAGTTGACTTGTGATTTGGCGCTGTATAAATATAATTGAATTAAATTGCAAATCACTGCAGTATCAGGCTAATAAAATCCTGTATGGACACTGAAGTACAAACACGTAGGACGTATCGCACAGCATGACATGTGTGTTTTTTCAGCTAGTTCCATGAGCCATCCAAAAAGGATTCAACAGAGGTCCACTTCCTGAACTTCCGGACGTTTTTCTTCTAATTCTTCTTGTAAATTATTTTCTGAACTCACACAAGGACCCTGCACAGTCTGGCCCTGGACCCTCAGCTGGCCCCCTGCAGGACTGAATGAGGGTCCCAGAACACAAATGTGGTACGGACATCAGAGCTCCTGGGAGGCAGCTCCTGACCTCTGACACCTGACCTCTGACCTGCTGTGATGGATGGAGGAGTGATCTGTTTACTGCCCTCACAGCTGCAGCCATCAGGCACTAAACTGATTCTCGACTCCTTATTCGCTGTTATGTAATCTGATCCGAGCTGCTTCTCTGTTTGTTATCCAAAAAAGTGAAGTGCAGATGTTTCACTTCAAGAAAAGAAAACTTTAACCTACGAAAAAAACTTTCTTTCTCTGTTTTTACTTTGTTGTTGTTTTTAAAGTTGAATTAATTTGATTTTCTTTTATTGTTATTGTTGCTCTCGGGTCGCGCGCACGACTTGAGCGCGCGCCAGCAGCAGTTTCCAGCTGTGCTCGTGAACCCGCCCGTCAGTTGCTCGGTTTGTCCTGCGGTGCTTCGGCTCCTCTCCTCACCGCTCACCGCTGCTGTTCGTCGGTGTGGATACAGCCTGCTCTCTCGGTCCTCTTGCTCCTTCCTCCTGGCTGAAACTGCCCCTGCTCCCCTCTCCGTCCTCCAGCTTCTCCGACCTTCTTTGGAGAGCTCCTCGGGTTCTCCTTCGGTTCCCCCAAGTCCAGCATCGCGTTGGACCTGCACGGGTTTCTGTACCTCCGGGATCTCCGGTTTAAAGTTTCCAGAGCCGGTTCTTTGAGGTCCAGCATGGGTTGGTGTGTCCCAGTTCTGCTGTCACTCATCGGCGCTCAGCTCGCTGCGGGAGTCCCGGACGGACCGGACGTCCAAGGTCAGAGAACCGAACCAACCTGCAGCTGATGCTGTAACTGAAACCGAGTAAAACGGGATGGGAAGTAGTTGTAATCCTCGAGTACTGCACTGAAGTACTGCTTTACTACACTTCGTAGAGACACATTAACTATAGCTGCTGATTTTATTAACTCCGAGCACGTTACTAATATTGTTTCAACGCTACACGTTACCAGTTTTCATATTACAGTTTTAGCAAACTTAGCAAATACATTGAAAAACTGCTCTTTAATAAATGGTGTTTATTAATGTTAATACCAGGTTTGTGTTACTAATATTGCACGACCAGCTTTCAGGTTATGAGTTCATAGCAAACGGGTTTATTAATAACAAATAAATCATTACTGATACTGTTTTAGTGTTGGTCTTACGATTTCATGGAAAAAAGGTAAATGTGTTCTACATTTATATTAAATGTATTAATAAGCTTTTCATTATTACACCTTCTAACCAGGTGGTGTAAAATCTCCCTTTCTGTTCTTAAACCTATTAAAAACTAATCTATACTCATGAATTACTCAAATTAAAATGTTTTATTTCTTTAATAAAAGTTCTTGAGACTGTATCAGTCGATCACCTGAAGTCAGAAATTTTAGTAAGGCAGTGATAAAAGGTGATTATGGATGCACAACCTGGATATTTTAGTTTGGATTTCCAGTCCCGGAGACAGAGTGAGATGGTCGAAAACATCCCGAGGACGTGTTCGGCTCAGGATGCTGTTTCTGTGAAACAAAGTGCTGCTGAGGACGTTTGAACAGCAGGTGGAAGCTGACGAAGGTCTCACGTCCATGATGGAGCGTTTAGTTATCTGAATAATAGTCTGATAATAACATCAGTGCCTGCTAAAGACTCCAGTATTGCTGAGTGCGTTATTAGTCCATTATAGTAATAAATAGTGATGCAGCCAGCTGGCAAAGGGAGCTAGCTAGCACTAGCTGATAACTGAATGAGGTCGTTTCTAAGTCACTAACACTGAACCTTTAAAATGTGGAGTCCAGAACCAGTGGATGATGTCATGGCAGCCATGTCCATCTTCTACATACAGTCTGTGGTCTTAGAGATCCAGATTTTTAATCATACCTAACTTTCCAAAGTCCTTTTTGGAATAATACTGAAAACATTAAAGAACACAAAAGGTGTCCATATTGCACATGCTGTGTAATCCACAGTGACAGCAGCTGCTGCTCACCGATGAATGTTACATAAAACACAGCAGCTGCATATTGGGGTGAATTGTAATGATTTTATTTTTTTGTGAGGACAGATTCACTCAGACTAAAGAGAAACACAGACACCAAATAAAAACCGAGCGAGGAGTTCAGGACTGAGGTGCGGACCTCTGCTGACTCTGGGCTGAGAGACCATCTTCACAGTGGCCTAATAAAGAGGAACAGATGTTATAGATCAGCAGGATCTGCTCCTATTGTTCAAGTGTTTAAAACAATCTGATGAGAAGAAAGCTTCCTCAGTGTGTCAGCGCTTTCACTGCTTTCTTCCACTTTGGGATTGTTTATAGTAACTTTCTGGGTTTCCAACAACATTTTTTTTAATCTTTTCAATTTTATCTTCTGGAAAACAGCTGCAAGCGATTTGGACCAAAAGCGAGGACTTGAAAGGGGTTCCCCGTCTGCTAAGGATTCATTTTCTGTGACGTAAGCCCAGTGCAGACAGAGATCATCTTTAAACCTTTCATTTTATTAACAAATACTTTATTACCATTAAAGCATGGAAAACAGGGTTTTGGAGGCGAGGCAGAGATTCTGTTGCTTTAAGAAACGACCAACAAACTATCAAAAAGAAACTACTCAGTCAAGTGATCTGAGAAAAGGTGTTTAACGTTTGCAGGAGTGACTTTATTTAGGACCAAGTGTTAAGTCTGCAGACTGAAAGGTGGGCGTGGCCACTGTGGGGTCGCCTGCTGGTTTCACGACTCTTCTGCGTTTTAAAGCCTCTGCACTGGGATCAGTTTTAGCGTCAGCTGTGCCTGCATGATGCTCTGACCTGTTACTGTGTCTAACACTGAGCCACCTTTGTGAAACCAGTAAATTGAGCTTAAACTGGTTCCAGCCAGATGTTTATGGTCTGAGCCCCCTCCTGCGGGCTGCATGGAGCTGACTCCTCTTTCTGCGGTGGTTCAGGTGCTACACTAGTCTCCAGTTTGAAGATTGTTGGAGTTTGTTTTAAAACATCAGGAGTCATCTGTTGTTATTGGACTAAGACATCCTGGCTGGTGTGAGGGTGGAGGGGCGGCAGGATTATCAGCTGTCTGTGTTGTTCTTCCTCTGTGGTGTTTGTGTTCAGCAGATGGACTGATCAGAAACTTCCTGAGTCGAGCTCACCAGCGTAGCTTAGTTTCACAATAAAAACCTGGAAGCTGCACAGTGAAGTTTGCTGCGTCGGTTCATGTATCAGCAGGTAAAGTGAGTCACTGCTTTCAGCATAGCCGACAGCACCTCGCACACTGCTCTGCTCTGTGTGCTGATTAGTGTCAATCAAGGCAAGCCGGCCCTTGCCCTGATTGATCTCTATCTCGCCTTCTGTCATCAGACCGTAGCTGCTTGGAAAGAGCCGTTCTGCTGAGCAGCTTCACTTTTGTGTTACTGCATTGGTGGTCCCTAATCGGTTTTGTGTGCAGCTCACTCAGGGTAGAGATTTCTTAGGTACTCCTGAACCACGCCTAGTCTGTGTAAGGATACGGGTTAACTTTTGTATTTTTATTTGTCTCGAAAGAGCATTCATGGAGCACAGGTTCCATTTATCTTAGACCAGGCGAGGTTTTTTCTTTGAGTCAAGTATTAAAGAACAATATTCTTGCATCCTTTGCGATGTTCAGACAATATTTTAGCTCCCAGAGGAATCTCATCTATTTGTCTCAGTGACATTAAACCGCAGCAGCCGCTCTGACTCATGTGATCCTCGCCCAGAATTTTCTGGTGTGTTTGAAATCATCACTGTTAAATCCACAGTGGGAGGAGCAACAATTAGAGACACCCAGTGAGAACAAGAGGGGAGATGTAAACCACCTTCATGCGTCTGTACAAATCCAGCTGAGGTGCAGAAATGCATCTGTTGTCTCGTTTTGCAGTCTGAGCAGTTGAGTGATTGCAGGAAGTTTCAGATGTTAAAAAGGAAGCTTTAACTCAGTATTGTTGTGACTTGGAGACTAATTTAAACGTGCAAAGGTCACAAGAAAGTCAGATATTAGCTGTTAGATGCTCAGATCCTCATATGATTCTAATAAAAAAAATGAAGAAGAAACCAATAAAGATGGTCTTTAAGGAAAATGGGGGCGACGGTGGGTCTCCTACATCTTTCTAAATGATTTCCATTTATCCTTCAGTTATGTCTGCTTTATTCTGAAGAGCGTCCTGAGGGCAGGAGCTGATCCCAGCTGGCTGGAGAGAGAGGCGGCGTGTACCTTGGACAGCTCAGCAGGCGATCACAGAGTTTATGATTTTTAGTGTTGAACTTTCAGCCTTAGCATCAATCATTTTGAGGCAGTATCTGTTTCTACGTCACCACAGAAAGTCTTAAAATATGCTGCCAGGCTTTGGCATCGACCCGACGCCGCCCGGCACTTTTCCAGATGTTAAAAGTGTGCTGATTGTATGTAAAGGTTCTGAAACTGAGACCAAAACCTAACGAGTTTCATGTTGTCGACGATCAAAACAAAAGAGACTTGCCAAACATCTGCCCTGGTGTTGAATGTAATAAAAAGAAAAAAGTTCTTCTATTTGACGACTTTCTCAACAAATCGAAAACATCTGGAAATGAGCGAATTCCCTCATCGCTCTTATTTCTTAGTTTTGATGCCTGTTATAACCAGATGTTTTTATTGTGTCATTCTTTACTTATGGTTGTTGTTGGTTATCTTTTTATACAAGTTACATTTCTGTGACACGTGGATTAATTAGTAGTGACGAGAAAGTAAAACAGGATTCTTCTCTGCATCTTTGCTAAGATAATCAGTGCAGAGATATCTCTGCGATCACACGGTGGGTCTTTGTCCACAGCTGTCACTACAACATGATTTCTAATTTCCAGTTTGGCCGTTGATTGGCTGTTTGGGGCAGTGGTTCGATTCCTGTGTGAGTCCTTTGAGTGTCAGATCTGTCTCACAGTGTCTCTGATAAAATCTGAACAGGAGTCAAAAACCAGTTCAGCTTTTTTCTCTTTGAGGTTTCTGAGCTAACGGACTCTCGTGTTAACGAAACACTTGTGTGCACTCTTTCCTGCTCCTCAGTGATCGACGTGTTGGGTCTGCAGGACTCGAAGCAGAGCGTTGCAGCGGTGGAGAAGCTGTCTGGTGGTCTGAGCGCACTCAGTGACATCTACGTGGTGTCCACGTTCAGGCTGCCGGCAAAGCTCGGAGGAGTTCTGCTGGGCATCTACAGCAAGCAGGACAACAGGAAGTACCTGGAGGTCGCCATCATGGGGAAGATCAACAAAGGTTGGTGGACGTGTAGCAGCTCACCCTCATCTGACTCCGGCTCTGATCCAAACACCATCCAAATCCTCTTTATTTTAAACTCTGCTGGAAATCTTAAACTTTCCAGATCCCAAAAGTGTCAGGATGGATTTTGTTGAAATGAAACAGCAGAGCTGTAAAAGCTTTCCATGAAAGCATGAAGGCTGCGGTTCGAATACTTCACTGAGAGGAAACACCTCACCAAGAGGGTCGACGTAGCAGGTTCAGGACAAGGAAAGAAAGGAAGGAAATGTGGCGTCTTTAGCTTAGCAGCTAATCCACAGTGTTTCTGTGACATCTGACAGAAACGTTTTATTTTACCTTTGAACCCACGGGACCCTGGAGAGTAACACACCGTACCGTGGAGCAGTAAGGAGGTTCCACAGATCACTGAGGAATCCCGAGACTCTGTGGGGTTCTTCAGGAGGTGTGATGGTCACTGCAAAGGTTTTAGTTGTTGTTGAAGATGTTTCATTAAAATCATTCAGCCGATGATGATGGAGGAAGTAAAACCCGTTATGACAGGCTTGTTAGAGTTATTCACACCGTTTCCACCAATCATCCTGCACACTCCACTCACCAGAGAGACACTGAACAATCTGGGGACAAAAGCAGTCTTTAATATTCCACAGGTTAAACTACACTTTAATTTCCTCTGCTCCAGGGGTGGGGAACTCCAGGCCTCGGGGGCCGGTGTCCTGCAGGTTTTAGATGTGCCCTTGATCCAACACAGCTGATTTAAATGGCTAAATGACCTCCTCAACACGTCTTGAAGTCCTCCGGAGGCCTGGTAGTGAACTAATCATGTAATTCAGGTGTGTTGGCCCAGGGTGATATTAAAAGCTGCAGGACACCGGCTCTCGAGGCCTGGAGTTCCCCAGAGTCAGACTCTGACCTAAACAGCTCATCAGAAAGGGCACAGAGTTTTCTGTCACACTTGTTTGTTCATCTGTTTCTTCCACAGCATGTCTTTATCCTGTCTTCCTTCTCTCACACCAACCAATCACAGCAGGGGGCCGCCCGTCCCTGAGCCTGGTTCTGCCGGAGGTTTCTTCCTGTTAAAAGGGAGTTTTTCCTTCCCACTGTCGCCAAAGTGCTGCTCATAGGGGGTCATATGATTGCTGGGTTTTCCCTGTATGTTATTGTAGGGTCTACCTTACAATATAAAGCGCCTTGAGATCACTGTTGTGATCTGGCGCTGTGTGAATAAAATTGAATTGAATGTATTGCTATAGATGAAAATGTATATAACTTCAGGACTACGTCACCATCTACGTCCACTCGAGGTGCAGCGTCTCCTTCTCACCTGTCATAAAGGTTGAACAGCAGAAATTTCTCACAGATTGTCCACTGACAGTTAGACATGGAGGAAAAATCTGTTGTCAAAAAATCAAATATGAACCTATTGATACATTCTGATGTAGTTTTCCCACAAGTGGCAAATAAAATACATCAGCTGGTCCAGGAGCACATGGGCTGTAAAGATGCAGACGTTTCCACTGAGTGACACATTTAACCTGCAGACTCCACGCACGTCTGCCACATCAAACACAGCTGAGCCTGACAGACTGAAGATCTGTGGAAACTCTGAGTCCTGCAGAACTGAGACGGTGGCTGATTACAGAGCTGGTAATCACGCCGAGCTCAATGATGTTTAATGAAGCTGAAACTGAACACTGCGCTCTGATGGTTCAGCCTTGAATGACGTTCACGTGGCTCTGTGCTGGGCGGGTGCAGTCTGGTCTGATCAGCTGGTCTCCGCCGGGCCGGCACAGGAATCTGGTTCTGTTGTCGTTTTATAATCTTCTTCATCCTGATAATGACAGACTGCGAGTTCAGCCTGCAGCTGCTCTAACTACATGATTGCTGTAATCAGACTCCATGTTTCATAAACTACTCTGTGTTTGTGTTTTGGCTTAGGCCGACCTTTGACCTCGTGATTTAGCTGTCTCAAAATGCTTTAGTCTGAATATGATCCACACAAATTTTCCAGAGAGCCTCCTCGCCTTGAAAATAGGCCAATAATGGGACTATTTCCAGCAGCGGATGAATCTGCACTGGGTTCTCTGGTGACAGTAATTTATGTTGAGCTGAGCGCAGCTCTGTGGGACAGAGAAATAAGATACAACTATAACTTTTATCTTTACGCCACCACAGTTATTTTATCCTGGTATTTTTATTTTCTTGGTGCTTCTCATGTTTTTATTGGTCAGCAGAGCTCCTTCTTCCTGCTGCTGCGAGCTGCCAGCCATCCGCTCCTTCAGACTGTTTATTCTTTTTAATTTTTTCCGTTACGCTTCTTCCATTTTCTCATCCACGGAACCGTTGCCCTGATCGCCTACAAAACACTTTCAAACAAAAGCATTTAGAAATTAGAGCATGGGCAGTTCCTGTCTTTATGAGTAAGCTGTGGATGATTTCCTCCTGTTGACCCTCATAAATAACTTTCTTATTTGTATCTTAGTAGCACTTTCTGTGTAGAAGACAGATAGGAGTTAAAGACTGGATTAATATTTGCTCAGTACTGCAGTCTAATATCGATGAGTTCTATTTTTATTTCATCAACATCTCTCAGGTTTGTTCTCATCTGCAGAGCTGTCCTCTATAACCTCCTGAGACCCGAACTCTTCCACAGCAGCATTTTTTATTTCTCTTTGATATTTGGGCTGATTGGGACCTGATGAATGTAAAAACAAAGAATTACCAGATTTTTACCTTATTAAGAGCCACATATGAGGATATTCATTTAAAATATTTGATAGAACAGTAGCAGGATAATGTTCTTGTAAGTGGATATCAGGCCCTTGTAGAGCAAAATTGAGTATTTTGGTCTAAATAACCCAAAATGTGATGTCCAGGAGGTTAAAGCCCATTTGTGTAACTATTTCTAAATCCCGTTAGAATTGCAGCCACATAAGCTAGCGCAATAATTGTATTTTTTATTTTTTTGCATATGAAACCGGAGGAGTGTACTTAAGCAACACGCATTCAGCTTGTCTCAGGTCGCAGTTTCCTTCCAGAAATGTCTTTTTTTAAAAATCGCATAAAAAGCGCTGGAAACAACAAAAACATTATAATCGAGAAACACGCTTTGCCGAGCCGATCAACGTTGGAATAAACGTCAGCGCAAGCTATCGCACGACCGCCCTTACCTGCCAAAACCAGAAGTGATGTCATTTTTGCGGGAAACATAGTTTTTCCCTACGGGGCCTTTCGAAGGTTTGCTGGTGTTTGTGAGTCATGTTGGCCTGTCTGTGTCATTTTGTTGGAGGCTCAGGACTTAAACTGCACTGTTGTTGGAAATAGTTTATTTTGATGCTTTTTTTGCAAAATGTTCACAAATTATTTATTTTCATTTTTCCTGCAATTTATAAAAATTGGTGCATCTCAAAAATGTAACTATAAAGACACTCAAAATAAATTTCCAGAGTTTGGAAAATATTTCATGCAACTAAATATAAACCTAGTTTATTGCACTTTGTTTTGTAATTTATGTAGTTACTATGGACTTAATGCAAACATATTATTAACATCTGGGATATAATGGCTGTATTGACATATAGCAACTTAAAATGCTGCCACAAATGGCACTACAGCAGGTAATATATTAAAATAAAATCTGGCCGACTTGGTTCTCTGACATGTGACAGAAAATGCCGCTTAACACTAAACCTTCATGATACTTCTGTATCATTATTGTGTCTAATTATAGGTGTTGTTGCAATGACTTAATACTGCCACTGTTAGATCAAACTGCAAATTACAAGGTGGTCATCTATAATCTCTAACCAGCGGTCACTGGCTCTGCGTTATCTTAATATAAACCCTATAAAAACAGAGCTATGCTTTATATGTAAGTCTATAAAATACCTGATGCCATGTTTGTGATCATGATGCATTTAAACCAAACGTCAAACTGTTCATTTTTTTCTCCTCTTCTTCTACTCCATCTATTTCTGCTCCAACTGCGACTTCTCTCTCCTCTCCTTTCTTTTACTATCTTTTGTTCTACCGTCCATGTTCTTCTGGTTCTTCAGTCCTGGTTCGTTACGTCAAAGCTGACGGGAAGGTCCACACCGTGAACATGCAGAACGCTAACCTGGCTGATGGACGGACTCACTCCATCATCCTGAGAGTCGGCGGCCTGCAGCGTAACAACATCAACATGGAGCTGTATGTTGACTGCCGACTGGCTGACTCCAGCCAGGGCCTGCCGCCGCTGGTTCCCCTGCCCAGAGAGGTGGAGATGGTGGAGATTAGACACGGGCAGAAGACTTACGCCCGACTCCAGGTTGGAGCAGCAGAAAATTAACGATCTGTTCAGTGATTAAGGAAATATTACGAGTGTTTTTGAAATAGAAGGATGTGTCAGGGGTAGCTGCTGGTTGGACTAAACTGGATTTTTGAAGACACTGCTTCAGGCTGTGGAAATACAGATGAGACTTTTACTGTGACGTAGAAGAACAGGGTTTAAATTACCTGACGAGCAGCCAGTTTGCTGAAAAAGCAGGAGGTAATTATTTGTGAAAGAGGGGGTGAAAAATGAGTCGCATAAACTCTGGATTAAAATCACTAAGTGGGGCAGGTAATATTAAAATCACTCCACCTCCCTCAGAGAAATAAATCCCATCTGAAAGGGCCTTTGTGCATGAGCCAGCACGGGGACGAGCACAGAGGAGAGTGAATAAAGCAGTGATGGGCAGCACCGCCAGTGGAACATTCGTCAGTGTCTGCACTTCACATGAGGAAAAAACCCAATTAAAGGGCGTGCTAATTACAGCCCTCTGCCAGTTTAACTGCGTCTGAGCTTCAACGTGAGAGTGAGGAACACATTTTGATAAATGAAGGGAACAGTTCCCTCACAGTTCTTGCTCTGTTCCACACTTTCTCTTCTTCTTTGTTTCAGGGGGCTTTGGTGTCCCTCATGATGGCTTTAGGGGGCAGCGTTGCTAAAGCTGGATCTCTGACTGACTGCCCGTTCCAAGGAGACTCGTCATCCTATAACTCAGGTCAGCTCACTGGGATCTCACTCAGTGTGGCTCTCTGCACTCAGACCTTCAGAGAGAGCTGGTTTCTCCTGCAGCTTTACACTCCAGCTGATCATTTTCTAACTGTAATCAATTATACCCTGTGTGACATTAATAAACAGTGATGAATTCTTTCTCTTCCAGTGAGCGGCGAGGTGAACTCCATCCTGGGTGAGATTAGCTTTTTTTTAATGCAAATAATCAAAACCAATAATCACATTTGAGCTGATTTCTGATCACTGACTATACGTCTCCTGTCAGGTGACCACACCAAGGCTCTGATTGGCCAGCTCATTATCTTTAATCAGATCCTGGGAGAGCTGCGACAGGACATCAGAGAACAGGTGAGGCAGACAGACAGGTGAGAAAAAGTCTTCTGTTGGTAGACTTTCATGTTTCAGGGAGTACATCCACCCATCCATCTGTCCATCCATCCATCTGTCCATCCAAACATCTGTCCATCCATACATTTGTCCGTCCATCCAACCATCCATCCATCCATCCATCTGTCCATCCATCTGTCCGTCCATCCACCCATCCATCCATCCATCTGTCCATCCATCTGTCCGTCCATCCACCCATCCATCCATCCATCCATCCAGCCATGTGCCAATCCATCCATCCATCCAACCATCCAACCATCTGTCCGTCCATCCATCCAACCATCTGTCCATCCAACCATCTGTCCGTCCATCCATCCATCCATCCATCCATCCATCCATCCATCCATCCATCCAACCATCTGTCCATCCATCCATCCAACCATCTGTCCATCCAACCATCTGTCCGTCCATCCATCCATCCATCCATCCATCCATCCATCCATCCAACCATCTGCCAATCCATCCATCCTTACATCCATGATCAACTAATTTATCTCATGCGCAGCCAGTACACAGTGGATTAAAACAATGTCAAATAACAAACTAAAAACTTGCAATACAACCAAATTTCCACTGTGTGACATATCCCTGATCTCAGTTTGCAGTCACTACCCAGAGCTCATAACCACAGGTGAGGGTTGGGACGTAGCTCAACCAGTAAACTGAGGACCTTTCTTTTATGCTCAGCTCTCAGTTCACCAAGAGTGAGATGTATAAATTTAAATACACACAAACACAGTGAGGTAAAGGGAGAGAAGTGGCATAACCTAAAAAGCTTATTGGTGTGTTGTTATCGTCTGCAGGTGAAGGAGATGTCTCTGATCAGGAACACCATCCTGGAGTGTCAGGTTTGTGGTGAGTTGGCGGTGCTCTTTGTCCTCCTCGTAGTTTGAGTTTGAAATGCGAGGAAGCTCTGACTCTCAGCGTCTCTGTCACAGGTTTCCATGAGCCTCGTTCCCGCTGCTTTCCTAACCCTTGTCACAAAGGCGTGTCCTGCATGGAGAGTCTGCACTACCCTGGATACACGTGTGGTCCCTGTCCACCTGGAACCACTGGCAATGGGACACACTGCAGGGACATTGATGAGGTAACAATACAACTACACTTCAACAGACAACAATGCCAGTACTGCACATTGGGGGTGTGCTCAGCTTATTTCCAGCTCTGTGGTCTTATTCTCAGACCGTACTGTTTTAACTCCTCCTTCTTTGAATCAAATCTTTTCTGATTGGCTGCCCTTCACAAACAGCAGGCAGGTGGTTGAAGCGGGCCATAGATGACCTTATTAGGGATATCCTCACTTACTGACATGATACAGATGTAGGAGTAGAAAAAATGAATCGTTGGCTTTTGGCTTTCACATAAACTGACCTCATTATTTGAACATTGATCACTGGAACAGTACATACATAATACGGAAAAGAAGGAAAAGAAGAAGCTGTCACTTTAGAAAAAGCACAACTACACACGGTATATGTTTGTAAAGCCAGATGTGTGTTTCAGTAACACCCGTCTTCTCTCTCTTAGTGCGATGTGCAGCCATGTTTCTCTCCCCAAGCCTGTGTGAACACAGCAGGGGGGTTCAGCTGTCAGCCATGTCCTCCAGGCCTGTGGGGGGCGCCACTGTCGGGAACTGGACTGGACTACGCTAAGACGCACAAACAGGTCAGGCAATAGACTGCACTTATTTTTAATTTTCCACTGGCACTCAGTTTAAGTCTTTTTTTTTTATCTTCAACTCTGGATTTATTTCTCTGTCCCGGGGTCTCTCTCTCTCTTACACACACACACACACACACACACACACACACACACACACACACACAAAGGTGTGCTTGTTTTCTCTCTTTCACTGCACCTTTATGGGTGGATACAGTTTTGTGTCAGCATGTCTGCTGTATCCAGACTTCACACTGTTTTACAGCCCGAGCGCTGGATGTGTTTATAAAAGGAAAATGCAGCTGGAAACAATTAAAAATAACTTTTGGAGAAAAGAATAAATGGAAACAATAGAAAAAAATAGAAAGTTTGAGTACATATGGCAAAAGTCACTGACTGTAAATGACTACTGTGTGCGCTACTCATATATAT
>NW_024582942.1:41897-48422 GCF_018398535.1 Haplochromis burtoni
GTTTTTTTAAACTTGTTTTTAACAAGTACATCAGGTGTCCCTGTAAATGAGCCCCGACAGTGAGCAGCACTCTGGCCGTGCTTCACATAAGTGGAAAAACAGTTCGACCTGTGCTTTTCCTGCACGATGAGCCAACGTGTCTGCAGAGAAAAGTGTTCTGAAAACCTGAATCTGTTTCTCAGGACTGTGTGGACATTGATGAATGTGTTGATCTACCTGACGCCTGCGTGCCAAACTCTGTGTGCGTCAACACTGTGGTGAGTTCACATCTCTGTTCTCTTCACACAGATAAAAATTCCTGTGATGTCTTTGCCGAGAACATAAATTTACTTGCACGTTGTTCTCTTCAGCCCCTTTTCCATTAGTACCTATTTGGATGGACTTGCCACAGTTTTCCATAGTCATAGTACCTGGTACCAGCTAATAAATTAGTACCTGCTCAACCGGAGTTCCAAGTGATCCGAGCAGGTACTAAAAGGTGACATCATCAGACTGTGTGCAATTGGCTGCTTAGTGGCGTCACTCGATGAGTCATGAGAGCGTCTTGTTCAGGAAAATCAAAACCGCCATTTTTGAAACCCGACAACGAGAGAAGCAGCTACAGAAACAATGCCGTGTTCCCAAATTTGACGAAAAGCCGCAGACCGAGCAGCAGGTATATTGTTAACTGGATGTTGCATACTAATTTTGTCACGGGATGCTCTTCCATGTTGCTATGACGATGACCACACACATCAGGTGGTACTCGATTGTAATGGAAAACCAGTCGATCCGAGTCGAGCAGTTTTCACCCATCCGTTTAAACTTGAGGTGGATGCCAGTGCCGACGGTGCAGGTGCGGTGCTGTTGCAGGAGGATGGGCAGGGTGTTGATCACCCAATTGGTTACTTTTCAATAAAATTCATGGGTTTTGTCGCTACTTTCGTTTTGAGACACTTTCGTTTTGGGATTTTGGTGGAGAGCCTTAGTGTTTTTCTTCGTGGTTTTATTTTCCTTATCTTTGTTTTTCTACGTTGCACCCCGGTTGCCTAGGCCGGGGTGTAACAGGCAAGCCGTGGCGACTCGATCCGAGTAGCTACTACTGGAAAAGGGGCTTTAGCTGAGAAACAGCGCCCTCTGGTGGAGATCCAGCTGTAACTCTGCTACGTTATATTTCTCTCTCTCCTCAGGGCTCGTACAAATGTGGAGGCTGTAAACCTGGTTTTCTCGGTAACCAAACATCAGGATGCTTCCCTAGGAAGTCCTGTGCTGCACTGACCTTTAACCCCTGTGACATCAACGCCCACTGTGCCATGGAGAGGAACGGAGAGGTTGCCTGCAGGGTGAGGACATCAGACCTGATTGTTTCGAGTTTATGTAACTGTCATGTAACGATCCATGTTTCCACACAAATTACCTTTATGAACATGATGTTCCTCAGAGGAGCAATGACACCAAACCTAAAAAACTTCCAAACAGTCGACTACATCTGCATTGTTTACTACTAACTGTCATCACGCTTCACAGCTCACTGAGCTCAGCTCAATGTAAACTAATCCACACCGCCCTCTAGTGGCATTTTGGAGTAGTGCTTTATGAAAAGTGACCAGAAAAAATGAAAACCAACACATATATACGTGACGTTTCTTTGGGTTTAGTGTTTTTAATTTGGTCAAACTTGTTCAATGGTGGATCTTTTTTTGATACTGTGTTTTAATACCGCTTCGTCTTAAATATTCCTCTGTCAATACGACACAGATTACAAAATTATGGATATAACGAGTTAAAACAAACCCACTCATGCTTAGGGTTGAAAATAAAAACTAATGAAAAATGCAGAAGCGTTAATTAACCTTTTGATTTTGTTAAACAGAAAGAAAAGCTTCGGTTTTATGATAGCACCGATAAGGTCGTATTGCCTCAAGTCTGTCCTGAGCTGTCACAAAGTTCTCAACATTTAGAGCATATAATCATCCTGCTGGTGCACACATTGTCAGTAAATGAGGCGGTGGTTCATCTGAAGTTGGAAAAGGTCAGACAAACCATTAACAGCTAATAAAGTACGGTGGACGTCCACCGTAATGTTGTCTTTACAATAAGAAGTTTTACGCCTTTGTACTTAGTTTTTCAGATATATTTGCAGTTTCATGTAAACAGACCAGAGAATCACCTGGATGATCCTTTTTTGTCACGTGTGTGTTTCCAGTGTAATGTGGGCTGGGCCGGCAATGGGAACACGTGCGGTATGGACACGGACATTGACGGGTATCCCGACCGCTCTCTGCCCTGCATGGACAACGACAAACACTGCAAACAGGTCAGACATATGACACTATCACTGTATCGTGTCACATGCGATCAGCTGTTGTTGACTGATAATAGGTCATTTGATTAATTTAGTAATTAAACTCTAATAAGTAATTTGGACTGTGATGTATGTGTGTGTGTTACCTGCTGTCTTTATCCACCAGGACAACTGTGTGTTCACACCAAACTCTGGCCAAGAGGACGCCGATAACGATGGGATCGGAGACCAGTGTGATGAGGACGCTGACGGGGACGGCATCAAAAACGTGGAGGTTAGAGACCGCGAATGCGTCTGTCAGTGGCTGTCGTGGCTGTGATGTGGTCATGTGACATGTCCTCTGGCCTTCAGGATAACTGTCGTTTGGTTCCTAACAAAGACCAGCAGAACTCGGACAGCGACTCATTCGGAGATGCCTGTGATAACTGTCCCAACGTCCCCAACAGCGACCAGAAAGACACAGACAACAACGGACAGGGAGACGCCTGCGACCAGGATATCGACGGAGACGGTTAGAAACCGCCATCAGACCTCGCAGGAGACACGTGACTCTATATTGCCCTCTAGAGACAAAGAACAGGAACTACAAGAGCTGTGAAGCAAATTAAGCTCTAGAAGTTTCTTTTTAAGGCTGTTTATCTACAAAAACATGCAAACTGGTGAAGCCACAGTGCTGCTGCATTTATAACCATTAAACAAGACTGGTGAATGGTTTTGTGTCCAGGTATTCCCAACGTTCTGGATAACTGTCCAAAGGTACCGAACCCGATGCAGACAGACAGAGACAGAGATGGAGTCGGAGACGCCTGCGACAGCTGTCCTGAGCTCAGCAACCCAATGCAGGTACAAACACTCAGGCCCTGTGGCACGCTACGTTTTATTGGACATAAATAATCACACATGGAATTTAAATTTGTTTTAATGAAAATAGCAAACAAAAAACACTAAATGTTAATGCTGAGAAATGTTTTGAAAAGTATTTGCGTATTGCATCTTTGTTGTTGTTGTGACTTTTTTAGTTGTGAGAAAGTCAAAAGAATTAAAAGGTCACACCAACAACTCACAACTGAGGCGGCTGATGAATAACAGCTCGATGTAAAAACAGCATTTCTGTGCGTTTCAGCAGTAAACAGAGACAGTGCAACACAGTGTGCCCAAATAACTCAGTAACAACTGTTTTGTGTTTGTAACTAGCAATAGCAGAAAGGTCAGAGGTTACAGTCTGTCTTCTTTCTTCTTCAGACTGATGTAGACAACGACCTGGTCGGAGACGTTTGCGACACCAACCTGGACACGTATGTTTGGAAAACACACACACACACACACACACACGCACGCACGCACAAAAAAGGATAAGGAGATTCACCACACAACACCAGAATCTATTTTAGTTTTCTATTTTTTGATGCCATAAAACATTTAAAAATGCAATGAAAATTTAAAAATGATGTAAACTTGTTTTCTAGTTGCAGTTGAGTTTTCATGGGATCCATTCAATTTATTTTATTTATTCAGCCAAATCACAACAACAGTCGCCTCAAGGCGCTTTATATTGTACAGTAGATCGTACAATAATAGATACAGAGAAAAACCCAACAATCATATGACCCCCTATGAGCAAGCACTTTGGCGACAGTGGGAAGGAAAAACTCCCTTTTAACAGGAAGAAACCTCCAGCAGAACCAGGCTCAGGGAGGGGCGGGGCCATCTGCTCAGGGAGGGGGCTTTATATTGTAAGGTAAATGAAATTGGGAATAAATGGGACATCTTTGGAAAGAACATGTAGATTAAAAAATGAAAATGTCTTTGTTTGAAGTGATTTCATTTTTATTTTCAATTAGTTTCAATTCCTGTCAAACAGGCTGTTTCTGATAAATGTAAGTATGTTTTATTAACATACATTTAAGGGTAGGAATACTGTATATCAGTCTTATGTCTTATGACAGCCTCGAGCTACAAGCCAGCTGTGTCACTAAAATTGGCCACACCTCTAATTAGAAGAAAATATTGAAGTCTATGGAGACTGACTCACTTTCATAGCCAGGCTTTAGCGGGCACACAGTTCCATGTTTAAAAATGGACAGTAATTCTAAAAACAGAAACCTGCTTCATTAAAGGCGAAACACGGTCGCTTATTTAACATCTGTAGGGACGGCGACGGTCACCAGGACAGCAGAGACAACTGTCCAGACACAAAATGGCAATCTAAACAGAAACCTTAAACAAACACGCGCTTATTTAACTCTGTAGGCGGGAGCACAGGCAGAGACTGTCAGACTCCCAACGCTCCAGTGGACCGATCGACGGCCTGGGAGATGACTGCGACCACGACTGATGACAACGACGGCATCCTCGATGACTACGACAACTGCAGACTGATCGTTAACCCCAATCAGAAAGACTCAGATGGTAACAATCATATAAAAGCCCACAAAGGCTAAACAACCAGAACCTGCTGCTGTGTACCATCCATTTATTCTTTTTTAAAGAGCAGAAAATACGATAGAAAATTAGACTCTGGTTAATTAACACAATTAACCCCTTGAAGTTTACATTTTCTGTGTGATTATTACTTTTATATTCTTACTGAATAGTTTATTATAAAATGTATACTTTTAGTTTCCAAGGATTTTAACATCCTGGTTACATATCGGTGTAGTAATGTCTGCATTCAGATGTGGCCCAAGTTCCCCGATGCATTTATCACAAGTCTTTTGTTGGAGCTACAGTGGGGCAAAAAAGTATTTAGTCAGCCACCGATTGTGCAAGTTCCCCCACTTAAAATGATGACAGAGGTCAGTAATTTGCACCAGAGGTACACTTCAACTGTGAGAGACAGAATGTGAAAAAAAAATCCATGAATCCACATGGTAGGATTTGTAAAGAATTTATTCGTAAATCAGGGTGGAAAATAAGTATTTGGTCACCTCAAACAAGGAAAATCTCTGGCTCTCACAGACCTGTAACGTCTTCTGTAAGAAGCTTTTCTGTCCCCCACTCGTTACCTGTATGAATGGCACCTGTTTGAACTCATCATCTGTATAAAAGACACCTGTCCACAGCCTCAAACAGTCAGACTCCAAACTCCGCCATGGCCAAGACCAAAGAGCTTTCGAAGGACACCAGGAAAAGTATTGTAGACCTGCACCAGACTGGGAAGAGTGAATCTACAATAGGCAAGCAGCTTGGTGTGAAAAAATCAACTGTGGGAGCAATCATCAGAAAATGGAAGACATACAAGACCACTGATAATCTCCCTCGATCTGGGGCTCCACGCAAGATCTCATCCCGTGGGGTCAAAATGATCATGAGAACGGTGAGCAAAGATCCCAGAACCACACGGGGGGACCTGGTGAATGACCTGCAGAGAGCTGGGACCAAAGTAACAAAGGTCACCATCAGTAACACACTACAACGGCAGGGAATCAAATCCCGCAGTGCCAGACGTGTTCCGCTGCTGAAGCCAGTGCATGTCCAGGCCCGTCTGAAGTTTGCCAGAGAGCACATGGATGATACAGCAGAGGATTGGGAGAATGTCATGTGGTCAGATGAAACCAAAGTAGAACTTTTTGGTATAAACTCAACTCGTCGTGTTTGGAGGAAGAAGAATACTGAGTTGCATCCCAAGAACACCATACCTACTGTGAAGCATGGGGGTGGAAACATCATGCTATGGGGCTGTTTTTCTGCCAAGGGGACAGGACGACTGATCCGTGTTAAGGACAGAATGAATGGGGCCATGTATCGTGAGATTTTGAGCCAAAACCTCCTTCCATCAGTGAGAACTTTGAAGATGAAACGAGGCTGGGTCTTCCAACATGACAATGATCCAAAACACACCGCCCGGGCAACAAAGGAGTGGCTCCGTAAGAAGCATTTGAAAGTCCTGGAGTGGCCTAGCCAGTCTCCAGACCTCAACCCCATAGAAAATCTGTGGCGGGAGTTGAAAGTCCGTGTTGCTCGGCGACAGCCCCAAAACATCACTGCTCTCGAGAAGATCTGCATGGAGGAATGGGCCAAAATACCAGCTACTGTGTGTGCAAACCTGGTAAAGACCTATAGTAAACGTTTGACCTCTGTTATTGCCAACAAAGGTTATGTTACAAAGTATTGAGTTGTATTTTTGTTATTGACCAAATACTTATTTTCCACCCTGATTTACGAATAAATTCTTTACAAATCCTACCATGTGGATTCATGATTTTTTTTTCACATTCTGTCTCTCACAGTTGAAGTGTACC
>NW_024582942.1:55153-63699 GCF_018398535.1 Haplochromis burtoni
TCTGGTGCAAATTACTGACCTCTGTCATCATTTTAGGTGGGGGAACTTGCACAATCGGTGGCTGACTAAATACTTTTTTGCCCCACTGTACATTCATGTTGTTTTGTTGTATTTGCCATCAAAGTGTTTCTAATGTTGGTATTACCCTCAGTGAATTTTGAATGTACAGGTCAACAGTAGCAAAGCTGTGAACTGTGTTTTTCTGGCAGTAAATAGAACTGTGTCGTCTGCACAGAGAAGTAACTTTATTCATAGAAATCCTGCGAAGGTCTAGATTTAAACCACTCCATCGTGTCCGTCTGCAGTGAACGGTATCGGAGATGTCTGTGAGAACGACTTTGATAACGACGCTGTGATGGATTTGTTCGATGTGTGCCCGGAGAGTGCCGAGGTCACTCTGACAGACTTCAGAGCCTATCAGACTGTCATCCTGGACCCGGAGGGTGACGCACAGATTGACCCCAACTGGGTGGTGCTGAATCAGGTAACTTTGGTAGTCTTATGTGAATATGGCTGGTTATCAAGTACAACTGTTTCTCTACCTGTTCTTTACTAGAAAATGTGTATAATCGCTTGTCCATTGGCGTTAAACAGTCGGTAAAAGCATTAACAAGAAGATGTAACTGATACTAACCTTTCTTTCTGGTGGACTGGAAGCCTATTTTGCTCATTTCCAGCACCAGCTGGACTCTACTACCATATTTGTCTCAGGCTATAAACAATAACTGCCTGTGTGATCTCGATGCTCTTTCCTCAGGGTATGGAGATTGTCCAGACGATGAACAGCGATCCTGGTTTAGCCGTAGGTACGAGTTCCACTTTAAAGTGGAGAATTCACAGCTGTCCTCTGGTCCTCGAGCAGATCATCACCTCCTCCGTTTGTCTGCAGGCTACACGGCATTTAATGGCGTTGACTTCGAGGGAACGTTCCACGTCAACACGGTTACGGACGACGACTACGCTGGCTTCATCTTTGGCTACCAGGATTCATCCAGCTTCTATGTGGTGATGTGGAAACAGACAGAGCAGGCTTACTGGCAATCCATACCTTTCAGAGCCATGGCCCAGCCCGCACTGCAGCTCAAGGTTTCTACTCTCTTCTACTGTCCTTTAATGCACATTTAATCAGCAGAAACCAGTATTGCATCATGTGTTGGCAGGTTGTAATGCCTGCTGGTCATTCTTGAAGAGTTTAGTTGTCTCATTCAGGACGTTGCACCCCCTGAACTTTCTCCCTGTGTTCATCCTGCAGGCGGTAAAGTCTCGGACCGGACCAGGTGAGTTCCTGAGGAATGCCTTGTGGCACACGGGAGATACATCTGGAGAGGTGAAGCTGCTCTGGAAGGACCCACGAAACACCGGCTGGATGGACAAAACGTCCTACCGCTGGCAGCTCAGCCACCGACCGCAGGTGGGATACATCAGGTGAGAGCACAGGCAGACCCTCAGGGAGGTCTGACTAAAGTATCTTAAATACTGCAGTGTGACAGTATCCTGTACTACACTCTTATTTGGATGTACTCCATAGCACATGCAGAGTGCAGGACTGGAACTTGAGTACTATGTAGTACTCTCGCTCTGTGGTTTTAACTCTGTTTTTTAGTGTAGTACTAAAGCCTGCAGTATATATTCTGCTGTAGTAAAGATATCATGAATAATCTGTAGAACAAATACTGCAGTAGCCTAGATATACTCTGTTGTACTCACACCTTGCAGCTTTGTTAAAAGATCTTCACTTGTGCAGATACTACAGTAGTCTGTAACAGTGAGTACTCATTTGTTGTAGCACAAATATATTATATATACTAAGTGCAGATACTGCAGTACTCTGTAGTACTCCCTCAGCCTGCAGCTGTGTCCCTCACGCTCATCTATTTTCTGTCTCTTTCTTTCTTTTCTCTTTACTGCATTCTTCACCCTCTGAAACTTCTTTGTGGCTTCGGGGCCCCCCGGTACTCCATTGTACTCGTCTCCATGACGACCAAAGCCCTGGCAAGAATCCACCTCCGAGGCCATTGATATGCAGATCATACGGAGAGACGGCGACACACTGAAAAACTTTATCCCGTAAAATATCTACTGTACCCACTCGAAGTGCTAAATCAGTCGTTGATAAGACCTCGAGTCACGTTACCGAAAAGTGAGCCTGACGCAGATCGACTCAAAGTTACACTCTTCCTCCGTGCTGTTTTATTTCTGTAATACATTTGTATATATTAGATTGATTGATATTAAATGTTACAGTGTTGCAACGCTCACTGAAGGATAAATGATCGGATTCTGGTTCTTCCAGTGAGTGTCACGATTCTCAAAACGTTTACGTTTTTGGAAATGGCGGCAGATTAAAAAAAAGGTCTGGATTCACATTCTTCAGCCGGTCAGGAGGAGAAAGAGAAAAGCAAAGAAATAAAGGCAGCGAGGCAGGAGGAGGAGGAGGTTTTCAGAAAGTCTCTTCAGAGAGTCGTTAAAGAGAGAGAGTCCCAGGTTGTTCGCACTCTGTCTTTGCATTTTTCAGCTCAGTACTTCAGAGCTGCTGCTGAGACTTTCTGTGCAGTTTGGACATGTGACTGAAAATAAAGAGTGCAGAAATGAAGGTTTTACCTCCAATCTGTTTGCATCGTTTCATTAAAACTTAGTACGTCTGATGATTTGTCCAAATGTCGCACAAATATTCAGAAAATGAGAAAAAAAACGTTTACTTATTTATTACAGACATTATGTGAAAATTAGGTTTTCATCCTACTTCATACACTCTTCTGGGTATCCACGTAATTCCCAATCCGATCTATTATTTATCCCAAGGAATGTTTGGTTTCTAACAGGCTTGTATTTCAAGCTTGGGTTCAGGTTCTATTCAATTCAATTCAATTTTATTTATATAGCGCCAAATCACAACAACAGTCGCCTCAAGGCGCTTCATAGATACAGAGAAAAACCCAACAATCATATGACCCCCTATGAGCACTTTGGCGACAGTGGGAAGGAAAAACTCCCTTTTAACAGGAAGAAACCTCCGGCAGAACCAGGCTCAGGGAGGGGCGGCCATCTGCTGCGACCGGTTGGGGTGAGAGGCGGTTCTGCCTCGGAGCGTTCCAGAGTTCATGTTCATCTTTAGGAAACTTCTGTCTCCAAACGTCACAGCAGTCTCTTCTGGAGTGTTTGCATTTTTATCTCTGAAGCTGCTGGATTTACAATCCTTACCGATCATTTACCCGAGAATCATTTATTTGCTCGCCTGATGCCTGATGCTAGCATTCATCCATAGGAATGATTGGCTTCTAACCTGGAGCATCGCCGTGTTCCTGTGGTTTTAGGGTAAAGCTGTTTGAAGGGACACGCGTGGTGGCAGACTCTGGCGTTGTGGTCGACACCACCATGAGAGGAGGACGGCTCGGTGTCTTCTGCTTCTCCCAGGAAAACATCATCTGGTCCAACCTGCGCTACAGATGCAATGGTAGGACCGCCGACCCTGCTTGGCATTATTTTGTCGTTTTATTTGTTTCTGGGGAGTCCTGGAATATTTTGATAAGCCTTTTACGGTGCTAATATGTCACTGCCATGTTGAAGTGGACGATTGTGTTACCAGTGACACCGATTCACCTTCAGACTTTTCAGTTTTTCCTGAACATACAAGAAGTTCTTAAAACAAGCCCATAAAATCCCAAAACCTTGCCTGATTTAAATACCACTGATCCAAGATCATCTTCTCGCATGGCTGGATGACTTCCTGGAAGCTCGTTCTGACCACAAACATGCAAACACCAGCTTCTGTCCTGAAGGGATCCTAGCGTTGTTTCAAGGATCATCACGACTGATGAGAGCTGGATCTGCAGCTGCCACCAAGCAGTTTTCAGCTCGAGAGTCCACAGTTCCCAAGTACAGAGGCACCTTGTCAGGAACCTGGTGAGGACTGACCCAAGAGCTTGATGATTCATGGAGTTGTGAAAATCTGTGAAATGTGAACACTTTTTATTTCCCTGCTGTTACACCAACTTAGTCTTTGCTCACCACTTGGAGCTGTTGTCCCATTTGGCTCGTTGTGACTTCATCCACAAAGTAAACACTTGTTAAAGGATCACTGTTTTGACGCACAGGTCCAGCGCATATCACAGTTACACCAGTACAAGTGCAGTGCACCTCTGCACTGGCCCAGAGGAAGGAAGATGATCTTGAATGGGAGATTGGCTAATCTGTAGTGAGGCAGGGTTTTTACTTTTGGCCGTAAAAGGCTGATGAATGTTGTCGTCACCCTGCTGATGTCTACTGAAAATCTCAGTCACCTCGACCTCAAGGTTGGGGGTCAGGTTTTCTGAAAGGTTTGTGAACACACTGATAACTCCATAAAGATGTCTTTAAGATTTTCAAATTGATGCCATAGTTTCATCTACAAGCAGGCTGAGGGGCAACACTGGCTCAGGAGATCCACGCTGACCCGCTCTAACCAGAACCTGACCATGTGCAGTCCAGTTCTGCTCCGCTGAGCTCAGAGTCTGCAGAGCCCCCTGCAGTCCAAGATGTTGGAGCTGGTGTTTGTTCCTGAAATGAAATACTCAGAGGAAAGGCGCAAAATTATGCACAATTAGAAGCTCACATGCATTAATATTTAATAACCCATCGTCCTTCCTATTCATTTTACCTCTCATGTCTGCAGAACTAAAAAAAATCCCAATGAGATCAGGGCTTAAAGACTTGTGTCCACTTTTCAGTCGGTATCTGCAGGAAGTACAACCTGCTGACTCTGACAACTGATGAACTTTCTGCTCATTTCCTTCTTTATTCCAGACACGGTGCCTGAAGACTTCCAGACGCATCGTAAACAAGTTCTGATGCACATTCAGGTCTGAGAGCTGCAGAGGGACTGTTAACACAACCCCACACACACCATTAAAACGAGTACACACACAGCTTCTCTGAACCCACTTTAACTGTAGTCTGAACGCCAGCTGAGAAAGTCCAGTCTGAATGAGTGTGTTTATGTGTGTGTCACGAATGAAGCGAAGGAGAGAAAGCAGCCAAAGAGCGAACAGTCTGGGGGAAGCACCTGAACGCATCATCGGGGTCCTTCTACGTGACGTTTGAGTGTCTCGGTTTATTTTTTTAATATAAACATGGAAACATACGACAGAAACTAAAGAGAAGAAGAATAGGTCCACGTTAACATTTAGTGTATGATAGTAATGATATGTACCTTTTTTTTAACTGTAGGAGAAGCTGTGCATCTCAGTCTGTCTCATTAATAACCGGAGCGAAATGGAGAAAGAGTCCGAACCAAAATGTGTCAGTATGCACGTCACGTACACGTGACATCACTAAACCTTTGGAGGGTTTATCTTGAATTTCTTTGGAAGCCAAAATCACAACTGACCCTAAAATCACATTAACGCCCTCACGGTGGTTCTAGGACTTTTCCATCTGCAGGTGAAGCTAAGTAAGAGTGAAGAACAGCAGCTTCAGTCCGTGAATATTCCTGTTTCGTTTTTCTCGTGAGCCTGCATCCTCGATCATCTCCTGTCCAGTTTGCTGTGAAGCTCTAGCGAACGAAATAATCCAGATTTGCTTCTTTTATATCTGAACAGCGATGCAGCGTGAAAGCTTGTTGCTTCATCTCGATGACATGTCGGCGCGCTCGTCGTGTTCCCCCAGACTCTCCTCTCTCTGCTTGTTACTGATCTGGGTTTATTTCACGTTCATCACCGATGTTTAAATCAGACAAAGACGTATAAATCAGCATCCTGACAGCCAGAAACACACACACAGACTTCATTTCCAAAACAGTGTGCGTCCTCTTAAACAAAGAAGAAGGAACAAAGATTTCTGAATAATTTTTGGACCTTTTTAAAAAAATCTGATTGTGTCAGTTTAACTGAGCAGCAAACACAAACCTCTCGTGCTGAGACCTGATAAGCTAACGTTACAGAGAAGTCTGATTCAAACAAAAAGTGAAATGTATGTTTTGTGTTTCTTCAAATGTAATGTAATATGTTTGTTGAAATAAACCCAACCATGACTTTTCCTACAATCCTGGTTTCACGTTTCATGATTACTTAGCAGAGGCGCTCAGACTGATGCACCTGCTGCTGCACGTTTTGCATCTTTGCATCTGCCTGCAGCGCTGCCCTGCGCACAGAGATCAGCGCATGCACATGCGTTTGCACATGAAGCAAATCGCTCCTTAAACTATTCAGCTGTCACAATTATCAACCACACAGACGATTCAAAAGGCTACTTCTGTTTGAAATGACCAATTCGTTTTTATTTAGAGACAAAGATATTATCACACACGTGTTATGGTTGACAGATGATGACAAAAAAAAGTAAATAATTCAATCACACGTACGAGCTAACTGAAGCACTGACGAGCAGCTTTCTTCTTGCTGTCAGTGTTTCTGTAAGAAGCCACGAGCAGAAAGCAGCTGTTCATGGGCTGCGTTCACTCTGCAGGTCTTGATGCTCAATTCCGATTTTTGATCAAATCCATTTTTTTGTCTGCTCGTTCACACTACAAATAAAATGCGACAGCAAACGCGCTCTAGTGTGAACGCTCAAAGCGGCCCGCATGCGCAAAAGAAGACGTCACACACAACGCGCTCTGTTTAGACCCAGAGCAACAGTATGTTTGACTGATGGCCTTAATATAAAGACTTCGGACTTCATGTTTCCCAATTTTTGCTTTAAGTTATTCTGTTATTTACATAATAATGTAAATAACCTAATAATGATCCTTATTGCTGTTTGAGAGGAGCGCTGCTTCAAAGGATAGCTGCAGGTTTCTGTCAGAATCAGCAGGTTATACAGAACAAAGAAAATGTTCACGTTTCTCCAACGTTGTCTTCCCAGCAGTTTCACTGGATGGCCAGGAAGCGATCGCGATGTCTTCTCTGGCGCTGATAATTGGCGTCTGTCTTTTGTCAGTGACGTAAAAGACGGGTTTAATGCGACTTGACCATCAAACAGCAGTCGCTTTCTGAAACATCGGATATGTATCAGATTCAGCACCACATACGAAAGTGACCCAGATCGGATTTGAAAATATCGGATTTGTGCCGTTCACACTGTCACACCATGATCGGATAGATGGTCGCAGAGGGTCAGAAAAATCGGATTTGATGCGCTTTCGCCTGCAGTGTGAACGCAGCCTTAGTGGCATCACTGAAGGCGCCTCTGGTGCCATGTTTTGCTAAAAAGAAATGTATGGACTGCAAAATGTATTTAGGAACAGGTGTGTGAAAAAGAGGCGTTAAAAGAATCAGCCTTTGTTTTTCCCAACAAGCTGTTTGATATCACAGCGACGCAAGTGCAGCCTCGTCTCTGCGGCACAGCTTTGCTGTCACTCTGATGACGTAAAGGCAGCGTTACTCTGATGACGTGAAAGCTGTCTGCGTCTCCAAACAAGCTAAACAGTTTGCTCAGGCCAAATATCCACGACGTCTCATCGTTGCTCTTAAGCTTTATGAGCTATTTCAGTCAGGCGGCCTCATCACTGGAAATGAAACGATAAAAGCTTTTTGTTTAAGCTTTTAAACTTCGTAACAACGTGGAGGACAAAACTGTGGGTTAGCTCGTGATTTGTAATCTACCTCGTCTCTGAGCTCCAGCGCTGCTTTTGCTCTCTCGCTGGCCTGGAAGGGAGGGGGCGGGGTCGTGACCCCTGGGCCGGGGAGGCCGGGACGAGTGCAATATTGGAGGGGAGATATGACAACAGCGCACCACATCCCGGACCTGCCCGACCCCGGGAGGAAACTCGCCACACACCCTAAAACGCACAGCCGTGTTTCCGTGACTACAGAGGATATTACATCATAGCTGACATTGTAGAACAAGCTCATTTTAATAACCTCGTAATCCTAATCTCTCCTCAGACTAAACCCTGATGCACACTTTGCTTTCAACACACAAAGTTTGGATTACTGCATGTAATAGTAATTATATACAACTCAGAAACGCATGCACCTGAGTAGCAATATTATGCAGTATTATTTTGTTTAAAGCTACACGTTAATTTTAAGATTGTTGTACATTTATCAGGTTTTATTTGTTTGTTTTTAATTTTTAACCAAACACAAAACATTCAGCTGCCAGTAATACAACTTATAACTTATTTATCGTCCATTAGTTATCATGACTTTACAGAAAGTTACAGGTAAATAAGAGAAAAGTAAAGTTAGGATTGCGATTCCGCATGTGACAAATAAGGGATCTTCACAGGATTTATGTGTGTGTGAAGGTTACACACGTCTGTCTTTAAAGTTGTCTGTGGAACACATGTCGCTATCTTTAATTTATTTTAAACGGTAACACTAATGAGGAAAAACACAGCTGAAAACAAGTTTTACACTTTTGTACCTTGATAAATACACTTGTACTTAACAACTTGTTCTTTTAGTTAAACATCTTCCAGCGAAAGATGTTACAAAAACTAAATGAACATGTTATACAGAAAATGATGAGTTTTATATTCAATGCAAAAAATCATTTTCCGATTGGACATAAACATTTATAAACATTTAGCCATCACAATTATATTATAACAAACTAATGAAGTAGAA
>NW_024582942.1:63719-64975 GCF_018398535.1 Haplochromis burtoni
CCCCCCCCGTAAAGTTGTAAAGCAGCCACTCAGATACTGATGATTAAAAAGCGTTTGATAAAAACGCACTTTTTCTGGCGGTATAGAGTTTCCTTTCAGCTGTTTGTGATTCAGCTGACCCATCCGCGGTTAGGAGCTCCTGGATGTCCTAACATGAGAACCGCTTTAACATTTCGCCTCTGAGGTTCACAGAGACGCGAGTCATGACGAGTGTTTAAAAGGTTCCGCTTCTCCCTCCTGACGTGATTTTACCAGATCATCGTCACATGCTGACGTGATGAGTTCAGGTTCTTGTGATAAAAGCGAAAACGAAGAAGAGCTCACCTCTGTGCAGCCTCCCTCTGCCTGTCCATGTCGCCTTGTTGTTTCAGGTCTGTGGAGGGTCCCAGTCAGTCAGTGCTGGTTTTAATCCGAACCCCCACCCACACCCACAAACCCCCACTTCTAAACACTAACAAAGGCTCTGGGAGCTGCTCAGTGAGGCGTAGAGGGGCCCCGCTTCACGCTTAAAGGGCCAACAACTTAACCTGGGAAGCCCTGCGGCAGCGTCCATCTGCACTCGCTTACATCCTCGTTCACACTCGCAGAACTTCACCCAGGGCCGATGGAGCAGGAGCCAATCACCTGTGTTTACCTGCAGACGCAGTGTTTGATTGTAGCTCCCACCTGCCTAAGCTCTGACGTCATCACCCGCAAGTCTGAATGACGATGACATTAAAACAGCAGCAGGTGATTTTCTGCATCTTCAAAGTGACAGTGCTGCCCCCTGCTGCCGCTACGTGGAACCGCGTTTGCCCCCAGCACCACCGGCCCTCCCCCTCATTACCCTCACAGGGGTGGCCTGTTGTGTCCCCAGCTAGCTGACCCCCTAGCAGCAGGTATGTCTACATTAAAACACTTTATACTTTTTCTTCCTCGACTAATCTGCATAATAAAGATATCGTACTCCATATGTTTAATGTTAAAGCTTACTTTGAAATAAAATGTATTTTAAACACTTTGTACTGTAGTAAAATTATACTTCTTTCACTGCATTGTACAAAAAGAAGCTTAAAGTCTTGTGCAGCCACTTTTCATATTCTACATCTAATGCTCTATCTACATATGTCAGCCACACATATGCATGCTTATAAAGATGTGAAAAAGAAACAGCAAGTAAAACAGCAGCAGGATGCAAATAGAGTTTGACTTATGGAGGTCTGAAATATAAATAAACTGTCACTGTGTGTGTGTGTGTGTGTGTGTGTGTGTGTGTG
>NW_024582942.1:66051-84793 GCF_018398535.1 Haplochromis burtoni
CCCTCTGACCACCACCAGTAGGCAACGGCTGAAGTGTCTTGCCCAAGGACACAACGACCGGAGCTCGAACCGGCAACCTTCCTATTACAAGACGAACTGCCAACTCTTGAGCCACGATCGCCTTCATGGCTTAAGTGAGACTCTTTGTAGTTTCACCATCACGTTGGTGTAATCGTTAAACCCTGACACGCTTTTTCACTTTTTGTTTGATGAATACAGTCTCGCAGAAGTGAATTCAGGTGGTTTAATAATTAGCAGCTGCTGTCCAACAGAAAACACTTTAGTTACACGATTTCACCGTAAACCGGTGGCGTGTGATTTCGCAGCACACCACAGTACTGCTATGAAAGCAGATATTGTCTGACTTCTCCAGAGTAGTTCCCCAAACACTTTATCCAAATTATTTCTGTTTATTTACCAAAAGTGTTTTTAGTGCATTTGTCCAACAACAAAGACAAGAAAATTTTAATTACTATATTTCTTAATATTCTTATTTTAATCATGAGTTTTAAGGTAAACTGCTTTGGCGTACTTTCATAAGACATTTTATTCATTTGTCTATCACCAAAATGTACATTTTGTCAACTGCTTTTATTGTGAAAGGCAAGAACGCGAGGAAGCTTCTGGTATAGATTAAGCTGTGCCCCAACACAGCGGGCAGCTCTCTAACCCTTCAGTGTTGCAGTCTCTGTGCAGAGAGTCATTCACCCTGTTTCAAAGTTAGTGGCAGCTAGTAATGCTCACTGAGACGAGAGACACTCAAGAGCACAACAATCACATCCTTTGGATTTTTAAACCCGCCGGGTCACACAGACGTTACTCTGATGGATATTAGAGGGTTGGTAAAGGTTGCGTTTTACATTCGGACACCAGCGATGAAAACGTGAGAAACACGAACAAATTACCTGTGACTCAGCCTGGGTGGAATTCTGTGACCAGTATGACCAGTGAGACTCATGCTCAAAAAATGTTCCCAGTGTGTGTGTGTGTGTGCTCATACATATAAACTGCTCATATTGTGTGTGGGTATTTATAAGCCTGTGTGACTGTAACTCTGCAGAGCAACTGAGGTTTAAATTTAGCCTCACACTCCAAAACACACACACACACAGTCACGTTTGCATTACTGGAAACACAGGACGCTGACCAGGAGCATTTGCAGCAGACCTAACGTTGCATATTAATATTAGTGTATCGCATTAGACCTTCAGATTTAATCATTCACCTTATAGGGACTCGCTTATCAACACCATGCAGTTGTGTAAACAGACGAGTACAACAAGCTCGCGCACACACACACACACACACACACACACACACACACACACACACACACACACACACACACACACACACACACAGCTGTTAAAGAGGGCTAAAGGTCAGCTGACAGCTGTCTGTCACCGTTCATGCTGGTCATTCTTTTAAAGGACCAGTTCAGTGTTTTTATATAAATCCTTTGATTGACTGAGGATCAATTTCAAGCCCCCAAAGCTCAATTTAAAGACTGGAAATGCTGGAAACAGCCGGCATGCTCCCTGTTCAGCGTCACATATTTGGAACCTACCCGGGGGCCCCTGCTGAGGCCCCTCATTCCCACATTCCCAAGTGTGTGTGTGTCCCAGTAACCAACTCCAGAGAGCAGTCTGGTCACCTTTCTGTAGTCACAGCCTTAGCGTCTCCCGGTCAGACCTGGTGACACCGTTATTCCTTATTTGCTGCTTTTATGAAGCACTGAAGTAGTTCCACATTTGTGCTGACTTCATGTGTTTGTGGAGGTTTTTGAACAAACTAGTTGCCCTCAGGTTGATCTGTGGTGGCAGCTAAAACCCAACGGAACAGGCAACAACATCAATCATTTATTGAGGTGTTCAACGTATATGCCTCCCGCTAACAGCACACGGGGACGACGTGTAGGCGACGGTCCGCAAAGTTCTGTGTGGAACCATCGCAGTAAGCCCCGCCCACTGACCGCTGCTGTTTGTTCTGTAGGAAAAAACACAGACAAACAGACAAGAGTCCATTTTACAGCGCAGAGAGTAAAAAGGAGGCAGGTTGACCTGAATGAATCACTCGGGCTGAATATTTATCGTTCTTTTATTAATACTTAGATCTGCTTAACTTGGAGGAAACTGCAGAAACAGGATATTTAAGGATCTAAAGTAATTTTGTTATTGAGTTTATCAGTGAGGACCAACTCTGAGCAGGTAGGCCTCATATTAAAGCTTCTGACCAAATTTCACATCTTTAACTTCTTTATTCCACAAAAACTAGCGTGAAGCAGATAAAAGTGATAAATCATCATTAATTAACAAAAGATAATCAGTTGCTTACATTTTTTAAGCAGCATTTGCATTGAACATATAAATAACGTTAACAGAGAGAAATGGGACAATAAATGTGGTTTGGAGAGAACAGAGAAAACAGCTGTTTTAGCCCCTCTCCTTCAAGCCAGCAAATCAAATGCCAACAACAGTTAGCTCACGGGTGAGTAAACAGAAAACCCCAACAATCACACGATCCGTATGAGAAAGCGCTTTGGCATCAGTGGGAACCAGACTCGGGGAGGTCCAGTCATCTGCCAGAGTGTGATATAAATCACAGACTGGAAAAACACGTTTAATAATAAAAATGTAGACAACCAAAAACTACACAGACAATAAAAGCAATAAAAGAATGTAACAGGAATGGAATCCATGAACGTCACAGTAAACAGTGAAAGTGTCGGTGCAGCTTCGGCTAAGTTGACCATGACATAAAAAAATCAACCAAAGGGTTGAAAAAACGTTAAAGAATCGTTCAGGTGATCACGAGTCATGTGACATTTGTGTGTGCAGGTTTTCTAATGGCTCCTGGAGAAGAAGAAGGTTCCAGCGAGCATCATGCAGGTGAGCTGAAGGTCCCGATGGTGGCGCTCTGTCACATCTGTGTTACTGTGAGAAAACAGTCACACGATTCCACAGAAAGTCAAAAAAAGGAATGTGACTCTCATGTTTTATCCTCAGATGTGTGAATCGCTGTTTGAAAAGATCCGTCTGTATATTTGTTTAGAGGGGGGGAAACTCACACCGAAGGCCCCAAACATTGTTGCACAAGGCTCGAAATGTGTTGTTTTTTTCTGCTGTAAAAGTCGGGACACTTTCACAGAGGAGTCTTTGGTGGCTGACTCACAGTACAGGAACTGGTCATTCTTCCGTTCCTGAGGTTTTCATGAATAGGATAAGATAACTCTTTGTTTCCGTTGCACAGTCATGCTTAGCACAATAGTACAATGGAACTGGAAACTGTCCCACGCTGGCATAAGCACAACTAAGCACAACAAACACAACAGAGGAATTTAAGTGGATTTGTCCAAGTGCAAGAAAGGTTTGAGCAAAAAAAGTAATGATTTAATAAAAAATAAAAGAGTGAGTGAAAGTTTATTGCACATTATTATTGTTATTGCCCACCCAAAAAGTCCAGGGAGGTAGCCAATCAGGTCAGCTGTTAGCATTGATTAGGGCTGTCGGTCTGTTGTAAAAGCTGTCCTGCAGTCTGTTGGTCCGGGACCTCAGCAGCCTGAACCTCCAGCCAGACGGCAGCAGCGTAAACACCCGCTGTCCTGGGTGTGTGCAGTCCCGTAGGATGCTGCGTGTCCTCCTGAGACAGCGAGTGCTGCACAGGTCCTTCAGGGAGGGAAGTGCCTTTTTGTGTGCCATGGTGCAGCTGGAGAACCACACAGATGCAGGATGTCAGCACACTTTCATGGAGACGATCAGGTCAGAGAGGTATAATAATGGAAAATGCACAACATGAGGAAAGACGAGGAGAAAAAAGAACTCCCCCCAGACTGAGCTCCAACAGGGAGATCAGTTTGAGAACAGAAAAAAAAAACACCACAGCGCATACAAAAAGCACATGACTATCATCTGAGAAGCTTCTTCAGTTCTAAGGTCTGGAGAGTCCCAGATTTAAACCCAGTGGGAGTTTCCCCCCAAAGAGGGACAAAGGACCCTCTGATGATCCTCCACCTAATCACATGAGCCAAGGGGTGAAAATGGGTGTGGGTCACAATCAGGTGAGCTCACTGTGAAACCTGGCCCCACCCTATCATGTGAATTCCTGAGGTCAGATGGCCCAGGATGTGAGTGGGCGTTAAGGCGTCTGGGAAGGATCTCAAAACTGGATCATAGATGGCAGAGAGTTGGTGTCGTAAGCCCCGCCTCTGTTCAAGGATGGTCGCTCACAGTGGACATAGAAGCTTCTTTCACTCCTCTTTCAAACCATCTGTCCTCTCTGTCCAAAATGTGAACATTGGCATCCTCGAAAGAGTGACCTTTGACCTTTAGATGCAGATGGACAGCAGAGTCTTGTCCCGTGAAGTTTGTGTTTAGGAGTTTTGTCTTTTGGGTGAACCAGTTTTTGTCTGAGTGTGTTGCTGGGTCTGAAGTACACCAGGATGTCGTCATCTTCTTTTCTGTGCATCAGAAGAGAAGATCAGACACCAGCGAGGGAGGATAAGAAGGACAGACTCAACAACACTGTCATCCCCTATGTAGCCGGTGTATCAGAGAAACTCAGGAGAGTTTTCTCCAAGCACGACATTTGTTTTTTATGTCTATCTGAATTCTTGTTCACATGAATAGTTTATATAAAAGATGTCCAACTCAGAGACAAAAAGGCTGAAAGGAGGGATTCATGCCTGGAAGTAGGGCTGGGCGATATGGCCTAAAATCCATATCGCGATATAATTTGAAGCACGTGCGGTAACGATATATATTGCAATATATTCTTTTCTTCTGTATAACGTATTTTCCACACTATAAGGACTTAAAATCCTTTAATTTTCTCAAAAATCGAGAGTGTTCCTTATGTATGAATTCTGGTTGTGCTTACTGACCTCGAACTGATTTTGGCTGCAGATTTTTGAAACTAATTCAAACGTACAGCTCTGCTACCACTTCTAACATAAAGACAGAAACTAAACAGCAGTGGCGTTTGCAGGGTTACTGAAGTTGGACTAGCTGGTATATAATGTTGTGCTACGTGATTGCTAGCGACACAGCTATGTTAGCATAACATTAGCACAGTGAAGCTGGAGGATGAAGCCAACTTTTTTTCCACTCGATAAAAGTTAACGTGAGGGATTCTGGTGGTCAGGGACAAATGCAGTCGCATAGCAGGATGCTGTACACGGGCCAAACTTCAGCCAGGAGAACAACTGAGATATTCATCCACAATACGAGGTTAGTTATTAATATACTGCAACAACATGGGAACAGAACAGCTGCGAGAGAATTCAACATTAATGAATCGATGTTACGGAAGTGGAGGAAGCGCAGTTTTTCCCCATATTTCAAAAGTGCTTCATCTCTTTGCTGTGACTGTCGCCCGCCATAATTTGCAGATGATAATGGTTGTAGCCGCTGCGATGCTTTCAACCAAAACAGGCGCAGCTTGATGACATCATCAACATGCGCTATCGCGATAGAGCGATATAGTCAAAATCTCTATCGTTGGCCAAATTTATATCGTTTCTATCGTATATCGTTATATCGCCCACCCCTACCTGGAAGTCAAAATTATGTTAGTGACTGGTTTCAGTCAACCACAGAATTTATACGAACTCTGATGATCAGTTTTAAAGAGAATGATGATTGCAATCAGACAGATGAACTCATGTGCAGTGAAATCACTGATGGACTGTAATATTTAATTATCACATGAGCCTGCCAGTGAATCATGCTGAGTAGCATCATGAGAGGGGAAGAGAGGTACCAGTTCCCACTCAGAGCATCATCATGATCAGAAATCCTTATCAGAGCAAACGAACCAGCTCATTTACAAGTGGAGGCGGGTTACAGGGTTTGGCTGCTAACAGGTGAGTGTGGCACATGTCTGTGGCATTTTTCAGTCTGGTGCTGATTGACTGAACGACCTGCTGTGAGCCTGCTGATGGCGCTCTGGGCTGCCTTGCTGTGGAAGTGCTGGATCCACTTGACTCTGCTGCTCATCCAGGTTTCTTTACCTGAAGGTACACACACACACACACACACACACAACACCAGTACAACAACACCACACACACACACACACACACCTCCCACACGCCTACGCGACTCCAGTACATTACAGACAAAACAGGAGAGTTCTTCATCTTGAGAGCCCAACAGGAAGTGGAAAGCCATTAGCGATAATATCCACAAACTGTTATTTTGATCCTTTAAATATTTATTTGCCAACATGTAAGAATATGGATTCTTAACCAGCAGCCTTTCAGCTGAGCATTAATCAATGCATGTCTCAGGTATCAGCCTTTAGCAGCAGCTTAGGGCCTTCAAAATAAAAGCTTCCCATTAGAGAGACAGAGTGCCAGTGGATTCTTAAAAGCTTGTGTTTTTCTCCTGAAGATTTATTTTTTGCTAGAATTTTCGGACTTTCCGAGCAACAACACCACTCCACACCTGCTCCAGAGCAGACTCTGTCATAGATCAGCATGTATGAAAGCACCACCTGCTGACCAGTTCTCCTGAAATTAGCAGAATTCCTGGAAGATCCATCAAACACGGATGTATGGCTGGAAATGCATCCCAAACAGTCTTTGTCTTAGATGCTCAGATGTGTCTGTATGCCTGTTGTTTTTTTAAATTTAACTGTAAGCAGTAAAGAGGTTTAAACCGCTGTGGTTAGCAAGAAGGTCTTGGGTTCAAATCCTTGTTTTGTGTGGCATGTACGGGTCCTCTCCCAGCCCCACAGTCCACAGACATGCAGTTAGTGCGGTTAGGTTAATGGTGATTCTATACCAGGGGTCTCAAACTCAAATGAGCCGTGGGCCGCTGCTGGCACCGTCATCTCATTGGAGGACCACTTTAGTGCTTAAGTAGTACAAAAAATCAAACAAACAAGAAACCACCCACTGATATTTCCTGAAATGTAGTGTTTTGTTTGTTTGCTTCAAATAAATTTCAAATATTGTATAACACGACAAAACTGCAAACGTGAATGCATTGTTTTCTCACTCCTAACTAACTGAAGCCTTTCATTGGTCCACCAACTAAACAAAGCTCCTTCTCCTCGTGGCAGCACTTCTATCATTTTGTTCGTACTTAACAAAATAAAAATGCAGACATCAGTGTACACGTTAATCTGAACTAACACAGCCAATCCCTCAACATGTTTGTACTTTACTGTACCTCAGCCAGGTGCGCGGCTCCGAGCCATAGTAAATGGCCTGTATTTGTATAGCGCTTTACTAGCTTTACTAGTCCCTAAGGACCCCAAAGCGCTTTACACATCCAGTCATCCATCCATTCACACACTGGTGATGGCAGCTGCATTGTAGCCACAGCCGTCCTGACCACCACCAGTAGGCAACGGGTGAAGTGTCTTGCCCAAGGACACAACGACCGAGACTGACAACCTTCCGATTACAAGGCGAACTCCCAACTCTTGAGCCACGATCACCACGGTAGTAAAGAGACCTCTGCTCTGGCTAATACGTCGGGCTCGTAGCTGAAAACTAGCTTTACTTTGTTGTCTGGGTCAACTTTGCTAGCGAGAGGCAGAGAGAGGCGTTGAAAGGCTGCTTATTGTTTCGGAGGAAAACAGGAACACGGTGTACAGTTGAGTCTTAACAGCTTACTTACAGCTGGGCTCGTCAGGCTCTCTTCTTGGCTGCAGTGGTTATTATTATATTTACATGCTTCCAGCTCCCGTTTCTGCTCGGTGACAGCTCCTACTTTTCCTTTCTCTCCCACCTCGCTCACAGACACATAACAGCAGTCCATGCTCCCTGCAGCACGGACTACACTGCCCATGCCTGTAGCACTCTGCTCATATTGCCTTCATATTAATAGAATTTTTGAATAATGATTAAAAGAATATTTCTTCACACCAAGTAGAGGTTAAGGGAGCTGCAAGTGACCCGCGGCCGAGAGTTTGAGACCTGGACTGTCCATAGGTGTGAATGTGAGTGCCCATTGTTGTCTTTCTCTCTCTGTTAGTGATGCGACCTGTCTGGTCTATTTGCCATTTACCAAATCAAATTTCAAAGTAAGCTAGTCCTACATTTGAAATGTATTTTTATATTTATTCTTCACATCATTTCAGTCCAGAAAATGCTGAGACTGCAGTATTATTGTATTACAGGCTCCTGGAGACTAAACTAGGAAGCCAGTTCAGTACACCCAGGATAGCTTTTCCTTATTTGGCTTCACTTGCATGAAGCTGCTTTTCAGCAACCTCCAGAACTGTGATGGTAAAAGTCTAAAAGTCAATGTGGACGTGGCAAAACTTGCAGTTCCAGTGTCCACTTGTTCTCCAGGGTCAACCCCGTATAAGAAGAAGCTACTTTGAGCTTCTCCTTTATTCACAAAGGATTGCCACAGCAGTTCTGATGTTCTCCCTGATGCAATTCCAGAGGGATTTGTATCTCCTTCCAGAATTTGCTGATCAGGCAAATGTGAAAACTGCTGCATGGTGGGAGCCCTAGTTCGAGTGTCCGTAAGCCTGTTTATGCTAAACACTTTCTCCTTCTTATCAGTTACAGCTTCCTGTCATATCCTGAGGTGTAACTCGGATTTTGTGGCTGCAACGCTGGACCTGGGCAGCAGCAGTAGTGGCAGCGGCGGTGGGGCAGCAGGAGGAGGAGCAGCAGCTGTCAGCAGGCAGGCGGCGAACGCCGGTTACTGCAGCGCCCTGCGCTCGTACGCCATGTGCACCAAGAGGCTGTCGCGAGCGTGTCGTGGTGACCTCGCTTACCACTCTGCGGTCCAAGGAATCGAAGATCTGCTCATCCAGCATCGCTGCCCCCGGGTCGGGCCCACGGCACAGCCCCGGGCCCCCCCTGCTGAAACGCTGTCGGGGGACACCTGCCTGTATGAGAGGAGCTTCTTCAGCAGGGAGGGGCAGACACCCGAATACCTTCACTGCAGCGTGTTCGGAGACCCGCACATCAGAACTTTCAACAATGACTTCCACACATGTGCCATTCCGGGGGCGTGGCCTCTCATTGACAATGAGTATCTGTACGTACAAGCCACCAGCTCACCAGCCAGGGGAGGCATGTACGCCACAGTTCTCACCAAGGTGAGTGCTGACACTTACAGGAGCAGTCAAATGCACCATCAGCTTCTCATGTAAACCTCAACTTACGGTCGGGGGGGGGATCCGAGCAGAGGGTGAGGTGGGGTACACCCTGCATGCCGTCAGTCTGCTGCAGGGCTGACCGATAGAGCGTCGTCGCGTTGTGCTCAAACTACAGCCCAGTGCACAAAATGCAGTTTACTGTGAAAAGAGAGAAATGAATGTCAGACATGCTGAAAACTGACAAAATGTCCCAATAACAGCAAATAAAAATGTAACAGTGAGCAGAAATAAACATTTACGACCCCAAAATGAAAATAATCACAGAGCTATTATGGAAAACGGCATTTAATGTCTTCTTTTTCCTCTCAGATCACCATCATCTTCAAGAACTGGCGTCAGTGTATCGACCAGCAGCTGTACCAGGCCGAACTGGATAACGTCCCCGCCGCCTTCGCTGACGGCTCGATGTGGAGCGGTGAGTGGCGAGGTCATCGCAGCCTCACGGTTCGGTCTCTGAATCCCGGCCGGCACGCCGAGATCCGAGCGGTGCACGTCGGCACGGTCTTGGTGGTGCGTCAGAGCGGCCGCTCGCTCGGCCTCTCAGTCCTCTCGCCACGTGGCGTCGTTGAGGCGTTCAGGCCTGAGCAGGACCTCCAGCTGTGCGTGTGGGGCTGCCCCCCCTCCCAGAGACTCAACACGCTTCACCCACCACCATCAGACCCTTTGATGTCCACCGCCATCAGCGCTGAGGACCACTGCGCGGCTCTGCTTCCAGCTCGAGACGTCTACTATCAGGCCTGCGTGTTCGACCTGATCGCCAGCGGAGACCTGAACTCCAGCATGGCCGCTGTCAGTGCACTGCAGGATGCCCAAACCATGATCCCAGACAGGGAGGGGGTTCACCTGCTGCTGGTTGGATCTGCAGGGCACACACGACCTCACCTCACGCTGCTGCTGCTGCTTAGCATTTTGGGAACTCTTAGCAGGCCCTGAGAAACAGGAAGTGACCTCAGACTGTGAAGCTGAAGGAAATGTTTGGAAAATTTCCCAAACACAGCACCTGGAAGAGGACCTAAATGTGATGTCCCAGACGCTGACATCACTGCTGACACCTGAAGCTGGTTTCATGGTCCCACAGAGGAAGCTCCCGTGCGGGCGTGGCCCGTCTGCCTGTCTTTGTGCTGTTGTTGGTCCGTTAGCTAGCCACGGAGAAAAGTCAAGCTCTAAAACACGAAGAGCTGAATTGAAACTGAGACAAGTGTCACTGCAGCCTGTTTGTTTCGCTCTTTGAACTTTATGCTACGGTTCTCCCGTTAAACTCTTTTTTCACTCCCTCTTGTATCCAGACCAGTCGACATTAGGCAGTTACTCACATCATGTAATTTCAGCATTGTGCTATATCTTGGAGGACTGCATGGGAGTGTGTCTACCGTGGATGAAAACCCCACAGAGACATTTGTGGGACCATAAAACCAGCAGATGGCGTCCTGATGATGACAGTCTGGATGGAACGGAGCCGCTTGGAAACTTTCCGGGGCCGCAGACTCTAATCGGAGCCCCGAATGTTTGTGGATCACTGCAGCTGATCCAGAACCTTAAAAAAATCTGTGTGCAAAAGAAAAAAGAAATTAATTTAGCTGCTAATTAACAATCTGATAATAAAGATTTCCTCGTGAAATGTTGAATAGTTTGTGATTTTGTTTTATTTTGATGTTCCAGTGCAGTACAAGAGCACGTCGCTCTCGCTCTGCAGGCCTACTTGTTGTTCCAGAGTATTTAAAAGTAGAATGGGAGGCAGAGCCTTCAGTTTTCAGGCCCCTCTTCTGTGGAACCAGCTTCCAGTTTGAATTCTACTTTCAAGATCAGGCTTCAAACTTTCCTTTTTGCTAAAGCATATAGTTAGGGCTGGACCAGGTGACCCTGAATCCTCCCTTAGTTATGCTGCAATAGACGCAGGCTGCCGGGGATTCCCATGATGCACATGAGTAGTTCTTCTTTACTCACTGCATGTGATCTGAGTTATTTTTCATCTCTGGCTCTCTTCTACAGCAAGTCTTTGTCTGCTTTTACTATTTAGACAAACGGCATCAAATGAAGTTCAGACGAGACAGTTTCAGCTGCTCTACCATCATGAACTGAAATGTCCTGATGCAAAACATTGAACCCAAATTTCCATCAACTCCACTCCTGATGTGTTTGTGGCTGAATGAGGACCCAGGATAAAAAAGAAGCCCTTTGTTACCCCGGTTCTTTTTTTTACTGTTTGTTCAGTAAACCTCCCCCGGAGCTTGGAGGACTGCACTGCAGTGTGTCTACTTTGGGTGAAAAGCAGAAGCTCTGTTTCCTGAGAAACCTCAGGAAAATTAATACCAGATAAACCTTTATTAGTCCCACGAGTGGGAAATGTTTTGATCACGGTTACAATTTAAGAGCAGCAAAGATTAAGAAACAGAAGAACATCAACAATAGAATAAGATTAGAAATAATATCATACTATACAAAACAAAATAGAATACATTAAAAATAACATCCGTCAAAAGCTGCCGGTGTCCTGCTATCGATGTTTATCGAGAGCATCCTGTGCTACTGCCTCTGTGTGCGGGTCCCCAGCTGCACAGCAGGAACTCGGCTGTTCCTCTGGAGCAACACCCAAATGCAGCCACCAGGCAAAAGATACAGGATCTAAATAGCAGCTTTGAATTACAAGTCATTTCCTCCAATTCAGTCTCACAAATACTGCGCAGACGTCGTGTTTATGACTCTTGCGTATTGGATTCTTTTGTAATTATATTCAAACTGTTTCTCTTGACTCTGCAGGGACTGCACTTTATTTTGTTGACAATAAAGATCGTTTAAATCTTCCTGTTTGCAGCGCAGCAAAAGCGATCCACAGTAAACTCACAGAGGAGATCACGAGTGTGGAGACGCAGACGTGCTGTCGACATCTCGTTGTCTTTCTGTCTCACTTTGGGTTTTTTTTCTAGCGACAGAGTCTCTCTCTGCTTGCTTTGCATCTTTTTGTGTGTCTTTGGATTCTTTCCCGTTCACGTTCCCGGAGGAGCCACCAGCCGAAGTGCTCGCACACAGCTGCAGTGGCCTGAAAACAAAGAGAGTGTAAGAGTGTGCTTCAGTGTAAGAATAGCAGGGGACAGGTCCTGGTCACAGAGGCAGAGACACACGGGGTTGTTATGTGTTTGTCTGAAACGTTATGAAGCTAAAAGCCTCAGACTTCCAAAGAATCACATCCAAGCAGGGAAAATGACGACATGGCATTCCAGCAGCCTGAAACGTTTCCTCTACAAATTTAAATGTAATTTCATCATCACTCAGATCTGATTAATCGCTGAATCAGAGTAATGTTGAACAGAAGTGCACAGCAAACCGAGCAGGATGACTGAGTGAGCTGCATCACGTTCGTGCCCACCACAAAAAGCTGCAGTAAAAGTGAAGTGCTTGTAAACCCTCATTTCCAAGGAAAAGCTACTTTAAAATCACAAAGTGAAAGGGAACATGGGTCAAACAACGTGACTCACCATGAGAAAACAAAGACACACAATGAATTAATAAGCAGGCTGGATTATTCAGGGGTTATTCAAACAGTCAGCAAAGTCCTGCGAGTATAATCCAGGATGTTCATGTCAAATGTGTCAGTTTAAAAAGAAAAATGGTGACACTTTTATTTTTCTTCTTCATAATTTTACTTCATTTGTTTTTTAAAAGATTTTTAGTCATAATTTCATTTCAGGCTGATGATCCACCTTCATTTAATCAGAAGTGAACATGAACCTGGACCCAAATCACCCTGCATCCATCTTTCAACACTTACTGTAAGTTTTCAAACTGTCTCACAAAGCCGACAGCCCTGCTCCTCGCTCTCTTTTAGGGGAACGCTGACGCAATCCCAAGCTGAGACATCTAATCTCTCCAGCATTCCTGAGGTCTTTTCCTCAGACGTATGACTTATTTCCAAATTTGGATCTGCTGAGCCTGCAGGTGTTCATTCGAGGACTGAAAAACTTCACGACCGCCCAAATGTTCATTATTTGCATAAAACAGCGCTCTGATCACATTTTTGGTGCTACTGTAGCAAAGCTCTGCAGACACTCCTCTACTTGTCCTCTACTTGGGGCAAAAATTCCTTTCCACTATTTTTCAGCTCCCTATATGCTTTACCTATATGCTTTTTTTTTACTATTAAAAAGCCCTAAAGGCAACTTTTTTCCAGCTTCATCATTTCCTGTGATGGTGACTATATTGTCGTGTATATGTAATACATAAACACGCTCCATCCATTCTCTTCCGCTTATCCTTTTTCAGCTGTCTTAGGGCGAGAGGCGCGGTACAGCTGGACAGCTCACCAGCCTGTCACATAGCCAGCCATCCACACTGTGCCGCCTGCACTTAAACACTATTAATAAAATAAATCCCTGCATGCGTGCAGTGTGAAGTGTTTTTGAATGTCAGTGACACTAGAAATGCCAGTCCACTTACCAAGTGCAGCAAACAGTGGTTTGCAAAACGTGTGAATGAAATGTGTGAATTTTAAGGCTTTCAAATATTGTCCAATCAGCATTTTCTCTGAAAGCATGTCTTTATGTGCCATGTACGATATTCTCTACTAGAAGAGTGAAAAAAGTATTAAAGTATTGTTTTCCTTTTACATCCCTGTGCCTGTGCTTTGTGGTTATTTAATGTATGTATGAGTAAGTGCCTCACTACAAGTATGAAACGCAGAGTTATTGTGAAATGTGAATAATAAGGAAGATCAGGAAATCCCCTTATTTAATGATGTGATATAACGTGCAGGCAGGAAACACCTTCAGTGTAACTCTGACTCAGCTCTGAGAGTCTCCGGATTGTCCTGGAAAGTGACTTAGCAGAAAAAAAACTGATGTCAAACCTTCTGAGAAGCGAGCCGACGGCTTCCTCGGAATCTGCTTCAACACACGACGGACGGAGCTTAAATATGAGCATCAGGAGCATGAAGACCTCACATCACAGCCTCCACAGGACAGGACCACAGACCAGAGGAGCAGGGACCAAACTGAAGTCTGGACCATCACAGGATAACAAGTCAGTTTTAAATGTCTTCCTTACCTTTGCTTACCTTTTATTTCAAACATTTAAAACTAGTATTCTTGATATTTTTGCACCATTTTTTAGAGTTTGTGCTTGAATTTCAATATTTGTCTGCCAACTAAATGCATGTCTATTCCCAGCAGCTGGGATAAGCTGCACAGCTAAACATCTGCATGCTTGAACAAGCAGAAATACCTGAAATGAATGTAAAAGAAACAATGGCAAAAAGGAAAGCGCTCGAAGGTAAATCAGGAGAATGATACAGAAGGGCAAAAAGTAAGAATTGATTTAATGGAGATTATTATTATTATTATTATTATTATTATCTCAAAAAGATGCTGTCATGCACAAGAAGTGTGTGCAGTTTTCCCAGTGACAGGCGCTGTTATATAAAGTATGTGAGATCTTGGTGTAGTTTGAAATGCCCTGATCGTTGTTTAGAATAAACATTAAATGAAAATATGTGATACAGTCATCAGTGGTCACCTATATGTGCAAAGTGGTTCCATCAGTTTTTGGATTTATGATGACAAATAAACTGGTTTTCATTAGCAAATATCTGAGGCTGCTTTGATTAGAAAATGATTGAAAGAAGATAAGAATATTGTGCCACCAGTGTTTAAATGCACACTGAGTTGGCGTTTGCTGTGGATTCTTGGAATCTCATTGTGGAATACGAAACGAATTATTATTTGAATGAAGTCTGAAAAAGGCCGAACAGATTCTTTGATTTAGGAGACATGAAGTTTGGGAAGAGTCAAACTTTGACTTCGTGACTTTCTGGTTTCATTATTGAGCCTGGAATTACTCAGATTACACGATATATTTTATAAGCCTGACACTGAAACTAAAAACTAAAAAAAATTCTTTCACTTTAATTTCCGCAGCACAGAAAACTTTGTGCTTTTCTTTTGGTGGAGTTTTTGCAAAACACTTCAGAAATCCGACAAATAATTCCTCTACACATTTATGGTTTATTTGGAAGGAGGTAAAAACGTCCATTTGCTTTGTATTTTTCCACTTTTTGTGTTTTGAATATGAAGCGAGATTAAAGTTGCTCTTTTTTAATCTGACAGGTGCAGCAACGTCACCGAATTATTTTTTAATTATTTGAAAATTTCACATTTACTAACAGCCTGACGGTCAGCAGAGCAGGGGTCCGCGGGTCGTTGTGACCCCGCTGACCGATATGTCAGGGTGATGTTCTCGCCAGCAGCGCGCGTGTGCGCGTAAATTGCGCACAGAACGTGCTCCTCTCTCTGTGGTTCAAGACCAGGTGCGCAGAGTCCGCAAAGGTCTTTCTATTTCACTAAATAAAACTACACCACAAACTAGCGATGACAAAAAAAAATTTAAATAAAAATTTAAAGTACAGTCGAAACAAATGAAAACTATCTGAAATGATATTGCGCATGAATAAAATTCAACAGGAAACGTCCTTAATTTATTCTTTCTTAGTTTGGTCAAATTTAACTCCCACGTCCCCTTAAACAGACGCATGGAGCGTGTGTCGAAATCTTCATTCTGATATTTCTTCCGCTCGCCACGGTGATGAAACAAGCAAAGGCACCGAAACTAAAAACAACTAAACACTAAAGTAAATGAAACTGAACTGAAAACGAAACTCCACAAAATAAAGCAATGAAAGAAAAAACTGAAAATACATTACAAGTATAATATGTTCGATGTCTGCGTGTTTTTCTGCGCGTAAAGTTAAAGTCGAGTGAAGGACGAGCTGAGAAAAACACATTTTAAAAAGCGCAGCGACGGAGCAGGTCGATCAAAAATAGTCAAAAAGCGCCTGTATGTGCTGTGACTGTGTTTGAGGGTTCACCTACTTACATTTGTAGTCTGAAGAACTTTCACTGCAGACAAACAAGGTAGAGAAATTTGAGCTTTATAACAGTCACTATAAACTTGTAATTACCACGATATTCGAAAAATATGCGAATGACACAATATGTCCTAAGAAATCGTTCTTCCTTTTTTCTTTCCCTTTAATTTTGTAGTTATAGATTTAAATTCTTTACAGCTTCAGTCTTTAACTGAAGGGAGACAGCTGACAGACAACACTTTGTTTTTATTCATAGGTAAAATAACGTCGTTGAAGTAAAATGTTTTAATGTGTGGGGGACACAGGATAGCGTGACGGCCCTACACGACCCGGGGAGGGGTCTCATTCCCATACTGAATTAGATTTAAACTCCACCACTGACAGTAAAGTATTTTTACAGTATATCCTGTTCACTGTGAGTCATTAGTGCCTAATAGACTGTTATCACCCAATAAAGCCAAAGACATCCTACGGAATGTTTGTTTAGCAGAGTCATTCGTGAAATGGCAGCATCTGTTTTTAATATCTCCATCTCACAGCCGGTGGCTGACTGAGTCAGTGGTCACAGGATTTTATGTAAAGCCCACAAACACCCCGGTTATCTCAGGGTCAGGTGGCATTAACAAGTCTCGCTTCTGCGGTTTGAAACCAAAGCCCTCTTCTTTCTGTTGCAGTGCATTGTGAGTACCTGCTCATCCTGTTTCTTGGGGGTTTGGTGGAGCTTGCTGCAGGTCGGGCATTACCACCAAACGCTGAAATGAAGAGCATCGTTGAGGACCTCCACGGGGCGCTGGAAAAATACAACAGCTACCTGAAAGAGGATGTGAGAGACGAGCCGTGCAGGCGTCCACACAACACTCTCTTTGAATAAATGTGCATTTTTACCAATTTGAAACAATTTAATGAGTCTCGCTCACACCTGTGTTTTTGCTGCAGGCGCATCTGAAAGGTCTGCCATTTGAGCCTTGCAAAGAGACGCCTGCTTACCTGAACCAGGTACGACTCAAATCACGTCTTTATTTAACAGCAGGAGGCACATTAAAAATCCAAATCCAGATTAGATGTATCAAAATAATTGTTGCTATTACACAATAATAACACACAATTTCACTTTGAACTTTGACATGTTGTGTGAGATACACTCAGCAGATTCAAAGCTCATTTTATTTATTGGTCCTTGTTTTGGTCAGAGCACCACGGTGGCCCACAGACTCACTCAGTATGAGCAATGCACAAAGAAGCTTCAAGATCTCCTTCCTGACATCAGACACCAAGTCATCACACACAACTACGAGCTGCTGCAACACCTGGTGAGTCTCTGCATGCTCATTGGCTGATTCCAACAAATACAAAGCGCAGAAAAGAAGGAAGTAAATACTCGCAAATAAAAAAAGACTGATAAGAAGGAAGATTAAAGCAGAGTGGATGAAAGGGTAGGAGGGTAACTGAGTTACAAAGAAGCGAGGAAGAAAAAACAGCTCAAAAGCTAACAATGATGGAGAAGATCATATTGTTATGTTGTCGTCATTGGGATTGTTTTATTATTAGGAAATTAAACAGATTGATTAGTTTAATAATTTTATGATATGAAATATGCTTTTTCCTTCTTTTTCAGAAGGGATCGGAACAGTCCTCTACTTCCTCCCCCCCACTCACCTCCTCTTCATTAGAGTTTCACGTCAAACTAAAATCCATGCAGTGTGTTGACTGCTGGATCCAGCAGGTGGCAGCACTGCGCAGATAACGCAAACACACGTTCGCCCTGCCATCTTCACGGGGACCCTGTGTGACCCTATTCAATAACCAAAAACCTGACCCTAACTTGAATCAAAGACAAACCCACTTTCAGGATTTGACACAGCAACCAAAACGAGTTTGTTTCTCCCTCTGAAGCCGTTTCCTCTCCAAAAGTCGATTCTGTTCATCTGGACGTTTTCAGCGGGAGAATCGTTTCATCCCAGTGACTTCTGAAGAAACGAGAATGCATCAAGACGATACATTTTTCCTGTTTTTGTTTCTTTTGTTTTCCAGATTAGAAACCACAGAATATTTAAAAAATAGATTAATGTCACAGATTTTAATTTCAGTGATCAGTGTTAGTGACTGTGAGGGGGCGGGGCACATTTACTATCAAACTTACTTCTTCACAGCTTCAGGAGTCCATCAAGGAGATGTGTCTAAAACATAGGGTTGCTTCTGCTACTATATCCCTGCACCCCTGTTAGCAAAATAAATCTTTATACAAGAAACAAACAACTTTGAGATGGTCAGACATGGTTCAACACTAAAATTATTCAAAAAGAGCAAAACATCTTTTATCTTCAATAAATGAAAGTGATTACGAACTTAATCGATAGAAGAACCACAAGAAAGAGCACATTGCGCTTGTATCCATATATACACTTATACTAACTGATACCGACATCTGCTGCTTATTCAGGGTTGTGTGAACAATTCATTTATATGCAAAAGCACCTCAACTGGAGTGTGTGGAGCAAGCAACAAGGTCATGTGCCCCCCACCCTGGATTATCATTCCAGTCTCATCTGAACTCACAGAGATTAAACACGTTTTTAGCTTTAGTTTAATTTACACTTACAGTTTGTGTTGAAAACAGGATCAAATCCAGGAGTGCATGTAGAGACAGGATGAAAAAATGTTGTGGGGTTCCCTTTAGTATCACAGTAACCTGTTTCTGCATCACCAAAGAGCTACTAAGAGGAAATTTAGCATTTGTAAAACAGGGAAAATTCAACTGCTTGT
>NW_024582942.1:85804-121572 GCF_018398535.1 Haplochromis burtoni
TTAACACATAGTGAGTGAGAAAGGTGACTGGAAAGGAAAAACTCAATGCATCATGGGAATCCCCGGCAGCCTACGTCTATTGCAGCATAACTAAGGGAGGATTCAGGGTCACCTGGTCCAGCCCTAACTATATGCTTTAGCAAAAAGGAAAGTTTCACCAGTCCCACCACAAATGCACTAGAAACGGCATATTTTAGTTATTACTACTACTATTATTTTTGCAGCTGCTCGCTGTTTTGTAAATGGCAGTGAAGAAACAGGTGGTGATGGTAACTTTCTCCCCTGGGGCATAAAACTCGGAAATGATGTGAGCGGATTAGTGGCGAGCAGCGCTGATTCACGGGGCAGTTGGAGTTGTTGTGCAAATGTTTCCCGAATCAGAGTCTCTGCTGCGCACACAGATACCAGCACCACCAACTCACTCTCACGGAAGATGCCACAAGGTCAAGCACAAGGTCAGAATCATGCACACCACTTGCAATGGGAACAAGACGGGGCGTCCTCAGGCAGGTCCCTCATACTGATGTTGCAAACTTTGTACATTTCCACTGCTTTAGTTTAAAGTTTGTCGCCTCTTGCGGTTCCTTGGTGGCACATGGCACAGTGACTTTTGAACAGTTAATGTTATGTCCTCGTGGACATATATCAACTCTTTTCTTTCATACTGCAAATATTTGCATTCAGGTTTTTACTGCACATACTGCTGTATCAGGAGCTGAAGCTTGTAAAATGATGTGACAGACACTGATCAATGCAACGGAAACCCAAAATTCAAATGCGCACAAATAATTTTCCACTGCAGCAAACAGAAAACAGCTGAGTGAACAGAAACAGGTCGGTCTTTAGTCTGCAGCTCAAACACTTCGGTTTGCCTCTCTGACCCCTTTTCTCTTCCACAGACACACAGGAAACATCTCACTGGTTAACCTCAAACCTACGTTGCAGTTCATGCCCTAAAACTATCTAAAAAAAAAAAGCGTGAAGTGGAGACAGGACATCAGATCTTATTATTCGCCTGAGAGTAAATACCAGAGAACTGAAGCCGTACAGAATCTTTAGAGGAAACCATTTATACAGACAGGTGCAAGCAAGAGACAATCAGCAGATATAACTACACATTTGAGAAATTTCAAACTCTGACACAATGAGTAAAAGAATAATAAAGTTATATGAATACATTTATGATTAAAAAACAGGTAAAATTTGACTTTTTAAATCAAATACATGAGTCAAATTGGCTCCACTGTAAAAAGAACTTTATGTAATATGAACATCTACAGCTGTAAAGTTCAGAATCATAATAAAGTGATTTACTAAAAATGTCGGCATCATGTTAGAAACATTACACGGTTCTGCTTCCGTAGCTTCTGTCTGTGGTCACTGCATCAAACAGCTTTCTTTAAGTATCTGCATATTTTAAATGGAAGAGTTTGACATTTTTTTAATTGGAAAAATTCAGATAAAATTGGCAAAGAGAGAAAGTCAGATCGATACAATATCTATCTATCTATCTATCTATCTATCTATCTATCTATCTATCTATCTATCTATCTATCTATCTATCTATCTATCTATCTTCAGCCAATCAGATTTGTTGGCATTTCTTTGCGTCCTCGGCTCGGTGAAAACTGTGTTCGACGAATCGCAGCAGCTTCAGTCATCTGATGTTTCTTCCACCTGAAGCTGAAAACCTCAGAGCAGCATAATGAAGCTCCGGAGACGTCTGTGGACACATCATCAGGTCAAAAGCAATCAGAGTCTGTATTTAGTGACGCGACAGGCGAGTCTACATTTAAATGATGTTTTATACACTTATTAGCAGGAGCCTCTTCTTCATTTTATTCCTTTTCGTGAGAAGTAACTAAGCATTAAGTAGAAGTTTGTAAAATCAGCAGGGAACGGTTACACAGATTTGTCATTTATTCTTTGGTTTTTCGGGGTAAATATTTAATGTCCACAAATCCAGTAAGGACACGCCCCCTCCCTGTGGTCACACCCAGAAATAGCAAAACAACAACACAGTGTAAACTCTGTTACCTCGTCACTGATCTTTGGCGTTTTTTCTGTAAAAAAATTTAAAAATATATATTTAACATGGAGTTTTACACATTTTCTGAAAATATCAAATGTGTTATTATTTTTTCACGAACACAAAAACTCACGATTCAAGGTTTTTAGGGTGTTGGATTTTTTTTGCTCGTTACAAAAAAACATTTCAAACATTTTCTTCTGGAGTTGTGGACTTACACCGCGTTCCAGTTATTACGCAAATGATATTTTTCTCTGATTTTCCTAAACAGTCAATGCAAGTGACAGTCAGCATAATCTTCGAGTCATCAACCTTTAGATTATAATTTGAATTTTACTAAACAAACCTCCCAATGAAAACAGCGTGTTTTTCCAAAATAACAAACTTAAAATGCAACAGAGTTGATCTGAAAACTGCTGCGCATCGAATCTGACTGAGCTGGAGCTGTTCTGCAAAGAAGAATGGGCAAAGATTTCAGTCTGTAGATGTGCAAAGCTGGTAGAGACAGACCCTAAAAGACTGGCAGCTGGAACTGCAGCAAAAGCTGGCTCTACAAAGTATTGACACTGTAAGTTTTCGTGAAATATCTAAGGCTTTCATTGCGTGTCCAAGGCATTCAACTATTTCAGGCTTTTCAGCAGCAGAGATCCTTTTTCTTTGTCATATTGCTTGAAAATGCTGGTCTGCTTAATAATGTGGAACATCCTTATTTATTTGTTTTTCCTTTAATTGGGCTCACCTGGAAAACTAATTATACCAGGTGTCCGAGATTGATGATCCAAAGAGCCCTGAGACACAATGCCACCATGAGTTTAATTGAAAAACAACAAATTTAATCTTTATGACACTAAAATACAATTTGCATAATGATTTGGAAGGCGGTGTACTCATCCAACAAGTTTGTTTTGAAGTGAGTTTTGAAGATATCAGCTGTAGTGTGCTTCTTCTCGTATAGAAAGCATATAATGGCGCTCCTTTCATACTTGTTAATCTCTAATCTATATCAACAAGTAGCAGCATAAGTTACCATGGTGACAGTCAGCAGTGAAAGGTTGACCCCCTTCATGGTGCAGAACACCGAGGGTTAGCCCTCGTGAAATCCTGGTACAGACCTCAGGAAACATTAGCTACTGTTAATTTCTACTTAGAAAACCTTTTTGAATATGTTCACCAACAAACAGGAGTGTGAAGCTCGCTAATGTGTTTGCTCAGCTACAGCTGATATCTCACAAATTGTGCGATTCAAACCAAAATTCTTCAGATGAGTAAAAGACGGCAAATACATAAAACATAAAAACGCCGTACTCACTGTGTCGGCGCCACAGCAGGGCGCAGAGTGCCACGGTGGAGGTAAAAAAGGCGGCACATGCAGTGCCAATGATGGAGGTCAGAAACACACACTGACTGGATGCTTTCACACACACGAAAAAAACAAATAGAAACAGGAAGTTTGAGCAGGGATTTTTAAAAGTTCAGCAAGTTTAGAAGACAAATGATACCATAACAAACCCGAACATTGTGGCTAACAGCTGGATTTTCCCATTTGACTGCAGCTAGCCAAACAGCCAAGTACTGCTAAAGAGCGAGAGAGTGTAAGTGGACAAAATATCCTTGTTTCTTAACATAAAGCTCATTGTTGCTGCACAAATGTGATCCCCTCTTACAAACTTTTAGTTTTCGTGTCGTTATTGTCCTCTGAGTCATCGATTCTCTCCCTAGTGAGCTAACAAACAAATGTAGGTCTGTTAGCCGCAACCAACCAACCACATGACGTCATGCTCCGTACTGACAGAAGATGGTGCCAAACTTTAAGCGCTTATTTCTTAAATCCAGCTTCACAGACAGCGTTACATCTATGTCCGTTTTTGAGAGCAGGGCTTGATGGTGTGTATTAGCCTTTATATTGGAGCGTTTCACGTCCCCGTTTCACTCTGGACTTCCTCAAATTCGTTCCTGTTTGGAATTTACTAGTGCTGTCAAAATTAATGCCTTAATGCAAATTAATCCGCCATCATGGTCAACGAGATTAAATTTTTTTAACGCAATTAACGTATCTGGGGCGCAGAATGACTCAAAATCCCTGAAATGTTTCCGTCAACGCATTTCGGGCAGTTTGTCCAAGTAGAGTTACCTTCGCACATGTGCAAATGGGCAGTTGATCTGGTAGTGACAGCAGCTGAGCCAATCAAATCATATCAGTGTTAACTCTCAGTAAGAAAACAGATAACAGTAAAAGAAGAACTGACTGCGTTACAGTCAGTGCGGGAGCAGCGGCTTCGCTCATGCGCGATTCATTTGCAGTTTGGACGCACAGGTGTGAACGTCTCCTGCAGCTGGGGGAGGACTATCCTCCGCCCGTGAGCGCTTTGGCACGGGTGAGGTGCCCACGGCAGCACCGCTGCTTGGTGAGAGTAAGAGCAACACGCTCTTTCACGTCAAAAAGTCGTCATAAATAAGTCTCCAATAACACCAGAAAAAGTCGCCAGATTTGTCGCTAGTCGCTTTTTAGAAAAAAAGTCGTTAAGGGGCCTGAAAACTCGCTAAATATTGCTAAGTTGGCAACACTGCTCAGTATGGAAGATGATAAACACACATCGGCCCTCTCGATGGGAAATTTGAGTATTAAAAAAATAACATGACGGAACAGTCGACCCACATAAAGTCTTATGCACGTTGTGCAAGAAGGAAATTTCGCCCCAGCGCTTCCAGCTTAAAATATCACATTGACTCGAAGCATGCGTTAGTCGGGGTTGCTGCTAGCACTTTGGCTAACGCGTCACCCAGCTTGGACAAACCACTCACGGAGCATCGGGGCTCAGTAAGTCGACCTCGGACATATTGACTGACGCCAAGTGGATTGCAACAAACTGCAGACGTGTTCATATCGCTGAGAACAGGCGCTTTACAAGCTTTGGTTCCTCGTTTCAAGGACTTGAAGCCTCCCCAAGAGTGACAGAGAGAGAGGATACATGTTTACAGAGTTTATCGTTAACATGAATGTTCAAGATGTTCAATGAACACGTTAAGTTCGTATATTTTCCCTTTTTTCTCGAGTCTGTTTGCTCACGCAAAATGAAATGCGATTAATATAGAATAAAAATTATATTTAACCGCGATTAATCAAAATTAATCCACAGTAACCCTGTGATGAGTCTGATTAAACATGTTAAGAGTTTGACTGCACTAATATATATTATATATTAGTGTATACTTACCTATTAGTACATAGGTTTTTTAAATAGTTGCATTTCACAGGAGAGAAGCTGCGCTCTCTTATATTGCCTAAATGTCAGTTACAAGCTTAAATATAAAGTTGAAAAAATGTAATTGCAGCCAGGCTATTGATCAAGTAATTGCGATTAATCGCGATTAATTACAGAAAATTGTGAGATTAATTCGTTGTTTTTTTTCTTCTATTGACAGCACTAATATTTACATTTGCAGTCTGCTTAAATGCAACTTTCACGTCACATTTTGTTTACAGATGACATCAACACACACTGTTGTCAGAGAATAATCTCTACGTTTCCAGATGTCTTTCGACTTTCATTATTGACCTTTACAACTTTACACTTGCTGGCTTGTCCTGCACACGCTTTCACACACACATGAAAAAAATAGAAACAGGAAGCGCGAGCAGGGATTTTTAAAAGTTCAGCAAGTTAAAAAACAAACGGTGACTGGTTAGCATCAAAGAGGTCACAGGTGTGGTTAGAAGCAAGAGTGCGGGTTGGTTTTGTTTTGGCCACATGCTAAATAAGCAGAAACTAAAGTGTGAGATATTTTCATACTGGTGCTCAAACCAAGCAGACGTGCATGGGGGTGAATATTATCCCAACCTAAACTCTAGATAAACTGGCTTTTTATAATAATGACATTGTTGCTACAATACTGAGGTGTATGCGTTTAACACAAACACACCTTGGAACCACAACCACGGAACAACTTGCTGATTGAAACATGTTGCAGATTGATTTAATTATAATTGTTACTTCCAGATAACTGAGACTTGAGCTGTGTGTCTGCTGCCTTTTGTTTTTTCCGGAATATAAATGAAGCACTAAAAGCCTTCAGACTGTGTTGGTGTGAGTTCCAAAGACAATGACTTACGTTTGACCTCATCTGTCCTGCTGCTGATGGTCTTCCTGATCCTCAGCTCTCCATCACTCAGCACACAGGACACGTTCACACCTGCAGACCAGGTTTCTGCAGGAACATAAACCTGCGAGCTGAAGACTCCCGCCCTGGTGTCAGGGAGGATTGTGGGACTGAGTTCCTTAAGCACATCCTCCTCAGAGTCCACCTCCCAGTCGACTTTGACCCGACCGGTGTCGTTCAGCCCGGACGCCAGGCAGATCAACGGGACGGGGAGGGGCGAGCTGACGTGTAAAGGAGCCAAGAGATCAAGTGCAGGACTGTGGAGCTCTGATTCTGAGGACAGGGTGAGAAACTTAATGGTCATGATTTCAAAGAAAACTGACCCTGCATCATCATCGCAGCCTCTCCATGTCTTTTTGCGATTTTAAAGATGTTTTCTTGTTATCATTTTTTTCTGTGCCGATTGGCACTGGAAAAATCACATTTTTTTCTTCATTTCCTGTTTTATTCTGAAAGGATTCATATTATCGTGCACATTGCTTTGGTTCATTATCTCTGCCACCTTTCGTCTGACCCACTCTAATTGTTCCCACCTGTGTTTCCTTGTCGGTCGCCCCTCGGTGTGTTGCTTCCCTGAGCTCGATTCTTCCTCAGACCCTCACTGAACTTATTTGAACGTCCTGGATTTAGTCTGGTGTTTTTAACGGCACCTTTAAATCCACAGTAAGCATCATGAAACGTATGATTTTGTTGTTGTCATTCGTGCTTTATCTGCATTTAGGTTCTCTTTTTAACTGCATAGCCAGTTACCACCAAGGTGAGTCAGTCACCACACTCGCATGTCTGGCTTTACAAAGATTGTCTTCTGCCTGAAAAAGCTCTTTTGTGGCCACTTTAATGCGCCTCAGTCCCTTCTTGTCTCTGCTTATAGAAACCCCCAAATATGGCATTTACACTGTGTGTGCTGTTGGTGCCTTTTGCAAATTTCTGATAAATAATACAGTTTACTGTGCAGTTAATTGTACTAATAGACCATCCAAGAAGCCTCTGTGCTCCAGTTTTAGTGAACGCAGTGTTATTTGGGTTTGACTTAGCACTAACTAGCAGATATCTGTGTTTGTGTGATGCAGCCTTACAAGCTTGTATACAAGCATGAGCCGATAATTTCACACGACTCCCACGTTTTTGGTGTTTTGGCCTCCAAAAACATCTTGGTGTGAGCGGCCGAGTTCAAACCAGCGGGCTGATATCAAGGTGAAAATATCCTATTTTATGTTTCTGCTGACTTTACATCAAAGCCTTTCAATAAATCTGCCTTGTCACGTTTTGTTGGTTGTGTACAAGCAACAAAGTAACAGCCGTACAGATAACTGAGAACATGAAAGGTAAAAAAATTTCACAGTTTTGTTTTTTGTTTTTTTAATAAAGAAAGTTTCTAAGTACGAGGTAGCAACGCAGTAAAGAGCTGTTTCTCTAATATATGAAAAGAACCGCTGAGCCAGCTTTATGTTGTTCTGATCTTACACACATAAAACTCTTAGTTCCTGTTCTGAATTTACATTTACACTCGGCTTAAATGCGGCTTTCTTATGTCACATTCTGTTTGCAGATGATAAACATTTAACGGATCAACCTGTCTGGGTATCAATAAAAAAATGAACTAACTGATCAGCCGCACACACTCATTGACCTTTTGATAGAAGTAACTTTTAAGTTTAAACTGCAGATGTCTATTATTAAAAGATACCTCCGTTATAAAGCTTTCAAATGTATTAAAATGTTCATATATTTTTGTATCACATGCCATTACATCCTGTCACGTACACACACACACACACACACACAACACACAACACACACACACAGAACACACACACATGCTGATAAGTAAGCTTGAAAAACAGGAAATGCTATGCAACTGTCTCTTGGTATAAATAAATCTGACTGCAATGCCTCGGTTGTGAGTATCACCCGATCACTCACCCGTGCACGTAGCTCTATGAAACTCCTTTTGACTGTCTTGTATTCCTTCATCGTATTTAAAAATGTCACACACCACTGACACCTTTACATATCCTCCTTGGCTCAGTGCTACTTGCTGCAGGAGCGGCTGCATGTTTGGATGCTTGGAGGTTAGAGCTGAATAACCATGTTACCGTGGTAACAACGTGATAACCATTGTTACCACAGGTTTCAGGCCCTTATTGTCCAATTATACAACTTTAAGAGTGTCATCACTCGGCTGTAACAGCTGTTGTTACCATGACATTATGTGTGTATTTACCGGTTATTACTTTAGTAATAGAGTGGTAATAACTAAGAATTTTTCAGTATTGCGCTCTGCTGCTGCCTTCTTATTCAACTATTATCACTTTATCACTGAGCTGTTTCCTTGGTTCCTAAAAAGCTAAAATTGTTTAAATATATAAAAAATTTGTAACAGATTTATTGTTATTAGGATAATAAAAAGAAGAACCAAAACCCAGTGGGTCAAGGCAAATATCTGTTTGACTTGTGAGTCAGGAAGTGTTATAAAGAGACCACCACTCACCTGTGACCGTCACCGTTGTCCCGCTGCCCAGCACTGGCATGACCCCATCGATGTAGACACAGAAGTACATGCCGGCGTCCTGCTGGGTGGCTCTGGGGACTTCCAGCAGACAGAGCCTGCTCTGAACTCGAGAATTAAACCAAGGAGTGGCACTGAGACCGCTCACCTGCCTGATATGGAGCCATGTCACTCGAGAGCAGCCATGTGTTTCACCAGTCCCAGTGATGTTACATTTGAGGCTGACCTTTGACCCTGACATCACAGTCACACGAGGAGGAGACTGAACCAGGTGTATTCCAGCGGTGACTGTAAGTACAGAGATTTCATCACTGCTCAGATTCACTCAGCTGCAAATGCAAAGGCCTCAAAGCAGGTTTCTTCTTTTTCCGTTTATCTGGACTAAAGTAATAATATTTGTTTTATACTTTAAAAACTTGTGTAACGATTGTGATGGTGAGCGAGTACAGTACTCTGTTTTTGTAACAATTGTCCATGTTAGCTTCTCATGTAAATCAAATATTTTTTTCTATAAAAATTGTTTCTGTTCTGTTTGTAAATGTGCTTTTATTCTGCTGCTGTTACAACCGAATTCCCAAATTCAGTTAAAGGATTATTCTGTTCTATTCTATTCTATTCTATTCTATTCTATTCTATTCTATTCTATTCTATTTACATGCACAAACTGGAGTCTATTAGATAGATATGATACAAACCACTGCAGTGCAGTACCTGTAATACCTACAGCATGTTCTAATCGCTCTAATAGGATATTATGGTCGACAGTATCGAACGCTGCACTGAGGTCTAGCAGGACAAGCACAGAGATGAGTCCACTGTCAGAGGCCATAAGAAGATCATTTGTAACCTTCACTAAAGCTGTTTCTGTGCTGAGCTCTGAAACCTGACTGAAACTCTTCAAATAAAGCCTCTGCAGATGATCTGTTAGCTGTTTGACAACTACTCTTTCAAGGATGTTTGATATAAAGGAAGGTTGGAGATTGGCCTATAATTAGCTAAGACTGCTGGGTCTAGAGATGCTTTTTGAGTAAAGGTTTAACTACAGCCAGCTTGAAGGCCTGTGGTACATAGCCGATCATTAGAGATAGGTTGATCATATTTAAGATCGAAGATTAATTAATGGCAGGACTTCTTTGAGCAGTTTTGTAGGAATGGGGTCTAAAAGACACGTTGATGGTTTGGAGGAAGTAATTATTGAAGTTAACTCAACTTTGATTAGTTGGGCTGCTTCTGCTTTTGAAAATGGAAAGAAGACTCGTCGAGCTTGTGAAGTTTTGTTCCCAACGAGTCCTGTGAGCTCTGCCAGTGCTGATCGATACTAATGCATCTCTGTGGATAATGTAAAAAGCGTCCGTGCCAGCAGCGCTGAGTTAAACATTTAAATAGGCTAGAATATGATATTCATTAAGAGCCTGAGTTGTACATACAACGAGTTAAAAGATAAAATAAGTCACATCATAAGCAAAACAAGACAAATGGTCAAAGACGGTAATGTGGGACAGGATGACAGTATCATATAAAGTAAAAATGATGTTTTTGTCAGACCCCAGATGTTTTTGCCCAGCTGTGGTCAGGTTTAGGCTTTCACCAGTTTCCCCAAAGAGAAAAACTTTCATCAGAAAAAACTCATACAAATGTTTTTAATGGAACTTTATTTTTAAAAAACTGAGATTTTGTAAAATGATTTTATGTGGCTCAGCCTTTGATCTGAATATTAAAGCAGCTAATCATTACAGGAAATGATTATTGATTATATAGATTATTGCAGGGTGTGAAAGACGGCAGCGGTAAAAAAGAAACACTTACCGGAGACGCTGAGGCAGATGAGAGGCAGCAGCTTCATGTTGGCCAGGAATAAAGTCGTTCTGCAGGACTGAGGAGAGACAGTGCTGCGAAGTGTCATCACAGTAAACAGGTCACTGCAGTTTCACCACCGTCAGACACACACAATGACAGGATGTGATGTCACTGTATAAGATGTTCTTTATTCATCACAAAGCTGGAAAGTCTCACAGGAGTGTCGCTCAAACACAACCTGTAAAAGAACACAACAACATAATAAATCAGGATGGAAATGACACAAAGGAGTTTACAAAAGAGCTCAACATTAATAATAATGGAGTGGATTGATATAGCGCTTTTCAAGGCACCCAAAGCGCTTTACAATACCACTATTCATTCACTCTCACATTCACACACTGGTGGAGGCACTACAGTTGTAGCCACAGCTGCCCTGGGGCAGACTGACAGAAGCGAGGCTGCCATATCGCGCCATCGGCCCCTCTGGCCAACACCAGTAGGCAAGTAGGGTAAAGTGTCTTGCCCAAGGACACAACGACCAGGACAGAGAGCCCAGGGATCGAACCGGCGACCTTCCGGTTACAGATAGCGTTCCCAACCCCCTGAGCCACGGTCGCCCCGTTAAACATAATTAACACAGTTTAAATGTGTTTACATTTTTCTAAATGTAATAACAGCTGAGCATAATACAATCAAGTAAAATAAAGAATTTAATAAACCACAAAAAGAAAAACCGACTTTAATGACTAAATGATAAATAATTGATTCCACTTTTGTAAGTAAAGATGATTTAATTTTATTTTGAGTTTTATTTTCACTTCATTTCTATTTTCCATCATGTTTTCGATTTTAATTTTGTTTTTAGTTTATGTCACATCTTTTAAAATTAGTTTTTCCCATACATTTATTTTTTTAACCTGTTCTTGCATATTTTTGTATTTACTCACTCGTTTCTTTGTGCATTTCTTTATTTTTCAGCTTTCTGTTTTTTGTGATTTGTGAGTTATCAATAACTTCTGAGTGTTTTCAGCGTGTGGAGCTGAGACGGTGGGAGAGGTCTCTGTCAGGCCTCTGGAGCAGGTTTCATTTCATACAGGGAGTGCAGAATATTAGGCAAATGAGTATTTTGTCCACATCATCCTCTTCATGCATGTTGTCTTACTCCAAGCTGTATAGGCTCGAAAGCCTACTACCAATTAAGCATATTAGGTGATGTGCATCTCTGTAATGAGAAGGGGTGTGGTCTAATGACATCAACACCCTATATCAGGTGTGCATAATTATTAGGCAACGTCCTTTCCTTTGGCAAAATGGGTCAAAAGAAGGACTTGACAGGCTCAGAAAAGTCAAAAATAGTGAGATATCTTGCAGAGGGATGCAGCAGTCTCAAAATTGCAAAGCTTCTGAAGCGTGATCATCGAACAATCAAGCGTTTCATTCAAAATAGTCAACAGGGTCGCAAGAAGCGTGTGGAAAAACCAAGGCGCAAAATAACTGCCCATGAACTGAGAAAAGTCAAGCGTGCAGCTGCCAAGATGCCACTTGCCACCAGTTTGGCCATATTTCAGAGCTGCAACATCACTGGAGTGCCCAAAAGCACAAGGTGTGCAATACTCAGAGACATGGCCAAGGTAAGAAAGGCTGAAAGACGACCACCACTGAACAAGACACACAAGCTGAAACGTCAAGACTGGGCCAAGAAATATCTCAAGACTGGTTTTTCTAAGGTTTTATGGACTGATGAAATGAGAGTGAGTCTTGATGGGCCAGATGGATGGGCCCTGGCTGGATTGGTAAAGGGCAGAGAGCTCCAGTCCGACTCAGACGCCAGCAAGGTGGAGGTGGAGTACTGGTTTGGGCTGGTATCATCAAAGATGAGCTTGTGGGGCCTTTTCGGGTTGAGGATGGAGTCAAGCTCAACTCCCAGTCCTACTGCCAGTTTCTGGAAGACACCTTCTTCAAGCAGTGGTACAGGAAGAAGTCTGCATCCTTCAAGAAAAACATGATTTTCATGCAGGACAATGCTCCATCACACGCGTCCAAGTACTCCACAGCGTGGCTGGCAAGAAAGGGTATAAAAGAAGAAAAACTAATGACATGGCCTCCTTGTTCACCTGATCTGAACCCCATTGAGAACCTGTGGTCCATCATCAAATGTGAGATTTACAAGGAGGGAAAACAGTACACCTCTCTGAACAGTGTCTGGGAGGCTGTGGTTGCTGCTGCACGCAATGTTGATGGTGAACAGATCAAAACACTGACAGAATCCATGGATGGCAGGCTTTTGAGTGTCCTTGCAAAGAAAGGTGGCTATATTGGTCGCTGATTTGTTTTTGTTTTGTTTTTGAATGTCAGAAATGTATATTTGTGAATGTGGAGATGTTATATTGGTTTCACTGGTAAAAATAAATAATTGAAATGGGTATATATTTGTTTTTTGTTAAGTTGCCTAATAATTCTGCACAGTAATAGTCACCTGCACACACAGATATCCCCCTAAAATAGCTAAAACTAAAAACAAACTAAAAACTACTTCCAAAAACATTCAGCTTTGATATTAATGAGTTTTTTGGGTTCATTGAGAACATGGTTGTTGTTCAATAATAAAATTATTCCTCAAAAATACAACTTGCCTAATAATTCTGCACTCCCTGTAATGAACACGGGAGGAAGTGAAACACTGTGCATGAGTACCAGTTCTGCATTCACAATTTAAAGTAAAAGTTTAAAATCTATCACCAGATATGCTCATTATTGCTTTATGTCTTCACCACTTGTAGTTTTCTGAGGAGAGTATAAATGCAACGAGCATAAAGAGCCTTTTTAAACAGCTGTAAACCAGAGCAGCTCCCTCTGTCTTTTACTGAAAATAAAATAAAAAGCTGAATAGATGCACGGGCTCGGCAAGCAAAAATAAACACGCAAGTTTTCCGTCTTGCAAAGAAAAGAAAATTTATCTGCACAGTGTGTTTAAAAAAAGTCCAGAAAGACTGACTGTTTTTGATCAGCTTTGTTTGCACCCAGGACCTCAAGGGGGTCTTAAAGGAGGGACCTCAGACTGCAGCGTGAGTGCCCGAGTGCAGTTAATCACAACCACAAACAGTCAGCGTGACCTATGACCCTGAGCTAAAGAGAAAAACATTACAGAGTCGGTCTGAGGTCCCGGCTCAGCTTCGTTCCCACGTCCATCAGCAGTGGTGGTGGCATGTTTTTACTGCTGGCCAATCAGCTTCAGGCGACATTCGAATAGACTAGACTAGAACAGAATAGAACAGCCCTTTACTGTCATTGTACACGCACTACAGAATTGTGGGCGCTCCACACCAGCTGTGCAGGAATAAAAACACACATAGAAAGGCACGCATCGGACAACAAGCTGCAAACAGCTGTTTCTGTGAGGTCACCTGCTGATGTCAGCTGAGAGTTTCATGTGTTCAAGCTGCAGATAAGAACCCACTGCATGCTGATCCTGCTGCATGTCTGGTGCTGAGGCTTGTTCAGAGGGTCTGATGGCAGGTTCGGCCTGGTTCTGTATGAAATACCAGACTAAGCAACAGGAAAGAACGATCACATTTCCCATAAACAGTTTTTACTGATTTAATCTGAATAACCCTTTAATGTCCTCACCAAGAAAAAAGCAATGGAAAACTTTTGTTGTTTGCATTTCTTATTGATTGGGGTGAGTAATAACCACAATCAATACATTTTTATTGATTAGACCCTGTAGTTTTAAAATATTGATCTCAACCAAACGGCTGAGATGTCCCTTTATGGTAAAAGTATGAAATGTCATGCAAATACAAGTACATTAGATAATACAGTTGAAAAAATCAAATAAAGGGCCAAATTATAATTACATTAATAACAAAAACTATCCAGGCCATTGGATACAGTTTATTTCTAGTAGCATGCCAGTGAACATTGCTGTTTTCCAAGGAAAGTATTATATCAAACAACAAAATACATAGTTTTCATCTGCAAATGTGAAAAATGTGCTGCAGCACAAAACACTCACGTTCAGGCCACTTCTGATTGAATGCTACTCTGCAAAATCAGTTTTGTTTTTAAAAAATAAATAAAAAGTGCAAATCAATCACATCTGCTTGTGGTTTCTGTCTTTGGGGTCTTAGGGTGTAGCATTGATTCTGTGGTCAGAGCTGGATCATGGTTGTCCAACTCTAGATGCTGGCTTGTTAACTTGGTTCAGACACAGCCAGGCGGAAACCTTTTGAGAGCCATCAGTTTCTGGTCCAGCAGGGCACAGTCCCTCTTGTAGACCAGGTATTCAAGTCAAGGATGTATCCGAACAGTGGGATATGCCATCTCCTTAACTTGTAACTTATAACTTGTCTTATACAGGTGTAATAGCATACCAGAAAGTTTAATTCCTCCCATATGATAATTATACACAGGGATGAGTGATGGGCATGGGACGGTGATCTTTGCATTGGACTCTTTGCTCCACCTTTTGACCGATGAAAGAACCATGAACCCACAGGCCTTGTTTAGGAGGTTGACACATTTCTTGTCAAACCATTTCATTGCAATCAGACCTTCATCAGACCTGCAATCACAGGCTCCATGGCCCTTCTTCATCAGGTCTTTGTCTGCCATCAGGGGAGCTCCACCGGTGCAGTTTGGTCATACAGTACCAATGCACCTGACACCCAAGTTCTGGACCAAGCTGAAACTTGTGAAGAGCTGAGGTTCTTTTATGGGTTTGCAAAGTGTTTTTTACAGCTTTGGCCCCTTAAAGGGAGCTTGTGTTCATTTTCACTCAGGGGAGCATTGAAGAATGTAGATCCTCCTGACACAGCAGCAAGTCGTGGATGATGCCAGATGAACAATTTAAAGCCCCACTCATCTGGTTTGTTGGCAATATACTGGTGGAGAGTGCCATAAAACCATGAACTCAAACACACTGTGGTTGAAGGTGGACGGTATCATGAGTGTCATGCCACAGGACCATGTGATTTTTAGCTATATAGTTGTTTAGCGTCCATATAGCACTTGTTCAACATCAAATTATAATTTCTTAGTAATACTTAGTAATATTAATTTACCAGCTACTGTAATTTGGTCAAAAGCTAATCAGTTGTGATATTTGTGATTTCCACGTGTCATTTTTTTTTTTTTACCATATTTACTAATATTAACTCAGAAAGTTACAAAAAAGACTCACTGAGGAAATTCTTTCAGCATATTCTTGCTTTGCTAACACTTAATGTGATTTATCAATAGCAATGGATAAACAAAATGGCAAATAATCAATTTTAATAACATTTAGGTTATGTTAGCATTAGCACCATAAAGGGACAAATCAACCGTTTGGTTGACCACTTTTAAAAAATATTAAACATTTAATTTCACTTTTTTAATGCTGTCAAGTGACATACATCTGTTTAGTAAGTCCTCTAACACTATCATATATCAAAAAATTATATCTTCCTACCTTAGTTTCATCAAAAACCCTCAAAATATGTTGGATGGTTTTTTGTTTCTGACTCCCTGGTTGGGAGAGAAGAGCCAACAGTTTCCATTCACAGCGCCTTCTGGTGGATTTCTTTGGCATTACAGATGAAAAACCAAAGACTCAACAAGGTAGGTGAATGTCAGTGAAAATGTGCTCTACCATTTGGTTGACTGGAACGCTAAAGGGATAAATGAAATGAAACTAAGATTAAATGAATACAATGATTCTTAGCTCCGCGACTACAGAAGCATGAAGGAGTGCACAGTGTGGTTCAGACCTGTTTTGTGTTTGGATTAATTAGAAGATAAACATGGATGACAGCTTTCAGGATAAGAAACTTTGAGCCAAGTGACTCATCTACAGCTCTTTGTTCAAGTCAAACTCTTGTTTAAATGAGACTCCTCGTGCTCGTGCCAAATGCAGATGGATGGGGAGGGCTGCCAGGGCATTCAGTGCCAAACAAGTATGAGGATCATCAATGGACTGGTGAACGTTAGCAACAACTACCACAGGTGATGCTCGTCACTGCTGGGTAAAAACAAAAGGCACAGAGGCAGTGAAGGCAGGGTTGGTGTGACAGAAGAGGAGGAAAGGGAGAGAGAGAGATAGTGATGATGTGCTGTGACAACCCTAAAGACGTTATAGAGCAATGAAACACAGTAAATAAGCATAATCTCTATTTGACTATTAAAACAAGATCAGGATATTTATAAGAGCCTACACCAGCTGCAAAGTGAGATTCATCCCAGACAGGTCAGCAGTCAGAGCTAACCATTACTCATTCACACCCACGGCTGCAGGAACGAGCAGTGAATCGAGCGCCGGCTGCTTGGTTGGAGTCGACTTACCCTCTGCTCGAACACGTCTGTGGCTACAGGAGTTTCTCACTGCAGGCTTTGTGTGAGCGTCTTCTCAGGTGCGTTGATCTCATGTTCAGAGTGGTGGATCGTTTTGCTTCTTACAACCGCATTCTTGCTCCTCACAGTTTTCCAATTAGAAGACTGCATGAACTGGGGTCAGGCGATTGTTGAGCAAACAGCATGTAAAGGATCCATCCATCATGCAGATGCTTAAAGAACATATTTAGCTCAAATAACATCATCACATTTACCTGTAACACAGTATCTTAAAGTGCCGCAGTACTAAATCCAGTAATGTGATTACAGTAGTAGCTCCAGCAGAAGGCGCTGTAGCACACATAAAAATCAGTAAATTGCCTCATTTATGAAAGAAGAACGGATTTCAACACCAGACCTCATTAACTGGTAATTAACTCATTACCAGTTAGTCCTGTATAATGGAATATCCTGCAGTGTGTTTCTCAGCAGGAGGTTACTGAGACAGTTCTGGGTTTCTTTAGGTGTTTCTTGTAATGATGACATGATATACACAATAAGGTGGTAGATGGTTTGATGGTCATCAGATTGTTTCACATTTACGTGGTTGTACGGCTTCATTATAAAGATATACAATCAAAATAAGTATAATTTATGTAAATATGCAGTCATCAAAGGTTTTAAAGGGATTTCTTGGTTCAGTTGGTGTGAATGGTCCAGCATCTGTTGGCCAGGCAGGTTTTGTAGTTTTGTTCACCAACAGATTTTAAATCACCATCATTAAAAAAAAAACTTTCAGCTTTTATTCAACTTTTGTTTTTTGCATTAACTGTTTGGAAGGTACAAACATTTTTATACATAGTTTCAAAATTAATTGGATAATTTCCCAACTTTAAGTTGTGGCGAGTCGCGGCCCCCTCATCGAATATATTTAAATAGAAATGAATGGAAAACATTCAAACAATTAGAAAAGCCTCCAAAAATATGAATGTGTTTGATATCTGCTACTGTCTTTCTAAATAGAAGAAACAAATTTAAATGAATGAACTTAACAACATGATGATGTCATCAACTCTAATGTTTGACTGTGGAAATGACTGTATTATTTTGTGGCAACAATTTCCTGACGTCATACAAAATGTGTACATCAAAGTGTGGACAGTTTGCTGCTCTTACACACAGATGAGCCTCATGGCACTCAGGTGTACAGCTGTAGACAAAGCTCAGAGTGCAGAATGCCCCCAAACTCCAACTCACTCTCACTGTAACAGAAGCGCAGGGCGTCTTTAACGTCTGACCTCAAAGTGCTGCCAACTAGGTTCTGCCTGAAAGACTCACATGGTAAGAGGAAGAGGAGCTAACTGGAGCCAGATCTTTGCTCCTTTTAGCTCCTGATCACTTTGGACACCTCCTATTATCCCTAAAAGCGCCTCATGTGGCATCAGGTGTGCCCAAAAACTCTTCCGGTTTTTCTTTTAAGGATACCTGAAAAGAGAAAGTATAATTTTGGTGTTTTATTTTAAACAAATTCTCCTGTTTGCATGGGAATAAGATGAGCTCATGTACTTACCCTGTGACAGAGGTGTGATTTATGGGGGAGTTTTCTTTGTTTTTGTCTACATGTACAGTACAGATACATTCATTTTTGTTATTAAAAACATTTTAAAAAGTGAACACAGTGAGTTTGCATGTCTGGTTCTGTAAAACAGATGTTGGAAAACCCCTGCTGATGACACCCTCTCTCTCTCTCTGCATGTCAGGATTTGCTTTGTACTAAATTAACTTTCAGTTTAAGTTTGTATCAAGACTTGTGCTCCAGCAGATAAATCAGTGATGCAGTGATGCAGTGAGATATGATAGAGGTGTCAAGGATAGATGCTTTGACGGCAGGAAGGTAATTTATCTTGGCTACATTAATGTTTCGCACCTGCAGGCCAAGCCTACCAAACAACCAACACAAAGCAGCAACAACTGCAGTTCCCCGAGTGGCCACTTGAGGCTGGCTCCAAAAGCTCTAGTATTTCATTGGTCTGTTACTTTGCACTCAGTGTCAGCTATCAAGTGTGTTTGCATTGCATGCATACAGTTTCTGGATGCAGCTTGCTAACTAAGTAAGCTAGCATTAGCTGGTTGCACCCTGCCAAATCACTAAAGCTGACATTTCAAAACCCAAGTCCACAAAACAATAGATGACATCAAGGTGGCTGCATTTCTTCTTTTATGCACAGTTTCTTGCTTCACTCAGTATGATGGGCTTTATTTATACACAGCTTGTGACTGAAGGACTTAATCCACACTTTGTCCGATAGTAAGCAGGTAACCTGTGGATCTTTAAGCTGTACACTCTCATATTCCGTATGAGATTCAAGCTTAAACATGTGCAGGCGCATCTGAAAAGTTGAAAAGTTCCATTTGCATCAACAATGAGTAATTATGTTGCCTGGAAGATTTACAGATTAAGAAGGGCTCATATGCACTTGGTGCTGCCCCTCTGTGGGCTTCCTCACAGCCTTCCAATTAGAAGTCCCTTAAATGGACAGGGGCTAAAACAAGCTGGTTACGTACAGAGAGTGGCTGCTCTATGAGGACGTGTTTGTTTTTTGTTTTTAGATCCACTTTAATAAACCCCACAGTGTCCATCTGTGGAGAGACAAACCAGTGTGAATGCAGACTGAGTCTGACCCACCACGTCAGGACTCGTTACAGGCCTGTAAATTCTCTCTGCTGGGAAGAATTTACTTTTCGGTGAGTGTGTTTGAGGACACACCTCCTCCCTCTGGCTGTCTCTCGCTCTCTCTCTTTCTCTCAGAAAGTTTGTGTCTCTCGTCCAGAATGAACGTGTTGCTCTCCATCTCTCTCTGGCTCGCTCTGGTAGTGCCGTCCTGCCGTGGTAAGTGACCCGCGACCTTTGACCTAAACTAGTTCCAGTCTCTGTGTTGTAAATATCTTCAGTTTAAAGGAGGTTTTAAGAAAGCAGAGCACAGATAAACGAGCTAAACTGTAATATTCATGCAGGGAGTCGGCCCCAGCTTTAACTGCTGACAGGTGTGTTGCTTTATTTCAGGTACAGGTTATCATGCTGTAAAAAGCCTCCTGCAGCTCTTACATGTCCTTACCTGTCACTGTGTGCATTTGTGATGGTATCAAAGATTAAAGATCAGCTCTTGGGTCAAAATAATCACATCAGCGTTTAGTTAATAATAAAGGAAAATCAGGTCATTTCAAAGATCCGCCCACTTTAGTTGATTTGGTACATTCTTCAGATTAAGAGTAAAGTTGTGTCTCTGCCACCATGTTGTGGGTTATTTTCCAGGAAATGTAGTGATGACAGCTTTATCGCTGTACATAACCCTAACCACACACGCCCGATATGACATCACCTCTCCTTACACTTTATTATTATCATTTTGTTGAAGAATTAAACATTCAAGTTAAAAAATTACATTTGAATTAAAAGTAACTTTATTTATGTAACTTTGTCTTATTATTAAAAATAAAATGATATGAATGTTGCAAAGGTGTTAAAAAAGAGGGTGGATGAGTTTGGGGCTATGTGATGAAGCTCTTATCAGACCTGTTTGCTTTCATGGTCGCGTCTTCGCCTGAGGAGTGAAGGTTGCTGAGTGTGTGGTCCCTCAGGCGTGTTGGGACTTTTACTGTGTTGCTCCTCGGGTTGATAGTCAGCACGTAACTCGTGTTTTTCAATAGGAAGTGTATTTCATGTCTGCAGCACACATTTTGTCCAACGCGCCACATGTTGCCATGGCAAAGAAGCCATGAAGGAAGCGCTTTCTGATTGGTGGTGTCATCAGTAGAGTGTGTTAGGACCTTTTCTTCCACTACACTCATTTTGACAGTAGTTAGTCTGTTTTCGGATTATAATCAGACATGAGAAATTCACGTCATGGAACAAATCTTTATTTTCTCATGAAGTGGATTTTCAAACAAACAAACAAACAAACAAACAAACAAATCTCAGCATAATTTTGTCTTCTTGTCATAAGTTAGATGTCTCCTGAGGGTCGTTGTTAGCTGCATCGTTAAACCGATCACTCCTCTAAAAGTCTCCAGTGGTTAGATGGTGAGGCCCAGAGAGCTGAAACTGCTGTAATTCTTCTTTTTGTTCTCTAAACAAGCGTCTGGTCCTTTGGCCTGGCTCCTGTGGATAAAGCAGTGACTCAAAAAGCTCCACACTTAAACACACACGATGTGACAGCAGTCATAGAGCTAAAATGAGCCTTTCCTTTATTTTCCTTTCTAAATTATATTTCATGAATTCCAATCGTACGCATGGCTCAGCCCTGAATCCAGATGATTCTCTTCCACTTGCTTTGTCTCAGCTTCAGGGACTGACCTTGGGCCCAGAACCAGCAGCTCTAACAGTAATGACCCAGAGGAAAAAAATTATTTTAAATGTAGAAAGCGTAAAGTCACAGTGCCAGCAGACTATCCCAGACATCCTGCCTCCTAGTAAAGAATTTTTAGTTTCCCCGGGGAACCAAAGCCATCTCAGGCCAGACAAGATCTGCAGTCTCTCCAGCAACTTCTGATTCTATACTGAAATCTTCTATGAGAAAATATTCAGGGCAAAAAGCACCCAGGAGGCTTCCTGATCTCAAATGACTGCTTGGGACTCAAAGAAGCTGCTTCTCCACGCCAACCTCCCTTTGCAGGTCCTCACCTCATCTCTAAGGGGTTTCCACACAGGGGTAGTTGCAGTAATTTGAGAAGGTGGAATATCAGCTTGGGTGCACGTGGTGTGACTGTCAGTGGGTACTGCTGTTGACTGATATATATGACTTAACAACTTAAACAGCCTGAACTGTCCCAATGATTAGCTGGAAAGTGGTACACTCCAAGCATGTTCTTTTAAATATGGTCATAGCTTCAGGATGAGCCTGACCTCTGCACAAGGGAAGCTCATGTTAGCCACTCATGTGTGACTTCATTTTTTCAGTCCCTCCCAAAGCACATGAGGGTTTGTGCACACACTGATGTGCAAATGGAAAGTTGAACTCTATCTCTGCAGCAATCCGCCGCTCCGTCTCATACAGTACCTGGCTTCCTGTCAGTTGTGAAAACATCCATAGATATTTGAACTGCCCGTCAAACCTGTACGGAGAAATCTTCTGTATGTGCACTAAACAAAATCTTTTAAAATATGTTTTCAATCTTTGTTTTAAATTAATTTCTTAGCACATTTTTTGATCTCTTAGATCAGCGGTCTCCAACCTTTCAAAATAAGACACACAACTACAACATGGGAAAAGGCCCAGGGAAACCGAGCTAACAATAAAAACCCTGAAAACCATAAATTTCTCTCGTGGCCCGGTACCAAACGACCCAGTTTAATAATATTACGAAGAAGCTGAACATTAAATTCAAGTATAGATATTTGAACACAGAGACACATAAATAGACATACAATCAATCAAACAACATTGATTCCAACATCCCACATTCTGCTTTTAAATCAGAGAGAGGGACAGTACTACTGTACAATATAAAGCGCCCTGAGGTGACTTTTGTTTTGGCGCTATATAAATAAAACTGAACTGAAGTTAGGAGACCCTGGTTATACAACTGAAGGGGCCATCTGCAGTGACAGAAGCAGGCGCCTGTCAGTTTAGAACTGTATGTGTTTCACTGCAAACCAGTGAAGGGATGCAAGAATAAGATAAATATGTGAGCACTAGCTAGTTTTAGTTAGCAGCCAGGCTGCTGGATTCTGCACCAATTAGAGACCAGCTGTGGAGGATGAGTCACAGGAACACTGACAGTAAGTTCCAGGTTTGATTTTTGCAATTTTTCTGAGGTGAAGGCAAAAAGACTGGATGAGTTTGAGATGTAAGATGCAAAATTCAGATGTAATTCTTCCTTTTTGTTCTTTAAATAAGCGTCTGTTACCAAAGATGATAACGGGGTTCTTAGCAGGTCTCCAAATGTTGATTCGGTTCATCTGGACGTCACGATTTCAGTGGGAGAACCATCTGTCACTCATTCAAGTGACGTCCAGATGAACAGAATCAACTTTTGGAGATTTACTTACCTGGATAATTGAGGACGTTGTTACTGCCGAGGAGGGCGATGTACCGACGGACTTTGTTAGAGAAGCTGAAACTGAAGCTGGAACTGAGGTGGAGGACATTTGAACACATACAGTACAGTATCTACATCAGTGAGGCAGGAGAGGCCGTCGAGTATCATCTGCATAGCAGTGTTTGTTGATGTTAGTCAATGGCGTGACTGGTAATTTGTTTTCTAACACTCCACTGTGGACTTTGTAGCGTTGGTTCACATTATAGACAACAGGCATGATGAGTGCCACCATGCTTTGCTGGACCATCTGTAATCAGCACACTGCCACAGCAACACAGGCCTTTCTGGATCAGAAGCATACACTCACACACCAATGGTCAGTATTTAAACCTGATACATCTCCTATTAAACATGCCTGAGACTCACTGGGTTGATGCAATATGAGATTCAGCCACAGCCCATTACCATCACACACCTATAGGCTGCACTCATCCAGAAATGGAGAGCGATTCCTCGAAAGCAAACTGTCCACGTGCAGGAGGGTGACTGCCTGCAGTACATCTGGAGGAGGCCATACCTTGTTTTAAACATGTTATATCTCCACATATAAGTATCTGACTAGTATACTGTGTCTAAGACAAACAAGTAAAAGAAAAAAATTAGCTAAAACTTAAAACTAATGAATGGATCCAGGATATGATTAACTTAGCTTAGCCTTGAGGGTAAAGATGGGAAAAGCTTTATCTGGGTTTCATCTGAAGCTTTTCGATGTCTCCATTAGTTTAGTGTTTTCAGATAATGAAGGGAGTTAGTCGGAGTGCATCCAACTGTAAGCAAGCTGCAGGTTGATTCACTTTTGCCCTCCAGTGAATTTTTTCAAGCTGAATTGTGAAACTTTGTCTCCTGGATGAGATCAGACAGAAAGTCTCTGCTTTCACAGTCTGTCAACAATACCATCAAAACACAAAGATCAAAATGTGTGCAACATGAGTCTCCATGTCCAGTAATACGAACAGATGAGACATTTCATGATCACAAACCAGCAAGCTGTCACAACCAGTGAATTAACAGTAACTTTAGTTGCTTATGACGTAAAAACAAGAGCTGGAGTCTGGCGAACAGATCAAAGCATCAAATAGCACAGAAACAGTTACCAACACGTTTGCTTTGTTACATGTCATGGTGGTAATTCTGTAATCTCCCGCACAGCCTGCAGGGCACCGATGGGTCACACAAACTCCAAACCCCCCCAGTGTGTCTGAGAAGATCAGGTCCAGACTCTCCACCCGTTGCACCAACACCCTGCCACCTTAGCGTGTAGCTAACGCTAAGCCTTCATGTTTTTGTGACCCTAAGCAAGATTTGGTGAATAAACTAAAAGTGAGTCAAATGGACTGATGAGGAGCTGAACACTAGAAGTAATGCACGGACCAGTTTTATAATTTTGACTTTAAAACATGTGGACATGCAGATCTGCACTTCCACAACTGTGTTAAACACAGTTAGCAAGAGTTTCCCAACCTGCTGGGACCTGCGAGCTGGTGAGGACGGAGATGGGAGATATATCACCTGCTGACAGACCGACATATTCAACGATCTGCAAAAATTGTGGATGCAAGTGGACAAGAATCAGTCAATTTGAAGTCCTGCTTCAAGTTTTTCAAGTTTTAGCCCCCACGCCCCAAATACGTGACCTTTTTACAGAAATAATTAAAAAGTTTAAGTATTTAAAGGCCAACCTCTCAGGATTCCTAAAAGAACATTAATGGAGTGAGCTTTGACTTCATTAAGCTGATGGTACATGCTCTTTTGAGTTCCTGAGTTCACTCTGCAGGTCCCGACACGTCTCAGTCCGTATTGTAACCACCGTGGAGGAGGAGCGTTTGAGTCCTCATTCTTATCTAAACATGCAAGTTCACCGAGGGAGGCGGGTCTCTGAGCCAAGCTGTCAGAATGAGTCGAAGCGCTCGTTCATCCAGCGTGCTGCGGCACATTTCCACAGCCTGATGAGGAAATGTCTGTTTTGAACACTTTCACTCTCAGAGTCTCTGCTGTTGCGCTCATGGTGTCAACTGAATTCATTAATTGTCCTACAATAAAAGTGTTTTTCTGTTTTTTCCTGGATAACATTTTGCACCAACTGTTGTTGATATTCAAAATATTACCATGAAAACTAGAAAGCAGGTTTTTTTTTCTCAGATTTATTCATTCCAGAACTTTATAAACTACTATTTATTCTTGCAGTTCTTCAGTTTGTCATTTCAGTATCCGTCCATCCTTTGCTCTCTAACCATTTTATTTTCCAGCTTTCCTCCTGAATGTGTCAATCTTTGGTAAAACCAGTTTACTGGAGGGAAACTATTTGCCTTAAAGCCATCTTCCAAACCTAAATAACTAGATGACGGTTCTTCCTAATACATCCTAGAATTTTATATCTATTATAAAATATTATAAAAATAAATTCTGGACAAAATTGTCCTTCTTAGTTTAGAGACTAAATATAAATGGAAATGTCTCTGTAATTCCCATAAGGTTAAAGAAAATGGCTAAATTGTAGTTCTTAATGTTTCGGTCTTGTATTATGAACACAGAGAAGTGAACATGAAGGGAATATAATATTTGCTTTGTTGATAATCGTTTCTTTCATGATCAGGTCTTTAAAAATGTGCGTAACAGACGGTTAAACCAGAAGTGGCCGATTGTTCTGGTAAACGAGGTCTAAAAATACAACCACAGGAAGGTGATCACATTACCGCCAAGTCCCCCGAGTCTAATCCCGAGTGTGTAATCGGAGTGCAGTCTCAGCTGCAAATCATTAACTCTCAAGTGATTTTTAGTCACCGTCTCGTTGGTATATGAGCAGGACTGTCGGTACTCACATCCACTTAAATGTAGATATTAGATAACAAAACAAAATGAGAGAGGGGATTTTGGTAAACCTCAGTTTTCTTCTTTTATACAGGAGTTTTGAAGTCCCCGCTCTCAGTCACTTAGATTTTCTTTTCATAATAAAATGAGGATGTGTGTCTGCAACAGAGAAAAGCTTCATCACGTCCAACACGCGATTACACCCTCAGCATCTCCAGCCTGAACCGCTGACACAAAGCAGGATAGATCCATGCTTCCTGCCACGGTGTGTCTGTGAAGCAGACTCATAAGCAGACGCAGAAGAGAAGAAACTAAGTATAACAAAAAGCGAGCAGTTTATTAGGCTGAATGCATGAACACAAAACAAGGCAGGGCGGGCAGGGGCATACCCAAGCATGAAAACTAGAACATGAAACTAAACAAGTACATGCAAACTTTAGCGTGAAATAAGAGACTGAGGACTTAAATACACAGGAGAGAATGAGGGAAGTGGAAACACCTGGGAAACACAGCTGGCACCAATGAACATGACACCACACGGGAGCAAAACTAAAGACACTGAACGTGGAAACAAGAGACTTTCAAAATAAAACAGGAAGCATGGCGAGACATGAATTGGGACTCGTGTCATTGTCTGAAATACTGAGACCAGCCTGTCTGACACCAACAACCACAGTTTGAACTTCAGCAGCTCATCCAGACCACGCGTTTTATGCTAACATTTCACTTATTTGATGCTACGGTTTACACACTGGGGAAAAAAAAAAAGACTCTTTCCCTTAAATCCATCTTTCAACACGTTGATGTTTCTTCTTTATTTCCCTCCACAGGAAATACAGGAAGTCTTCAAGATGATAACTACACACCAACACCTGAATACGATGACGACTATGACTACAATGCCACCTTTGACTACTACTACGGTAAAAGCACAGGAGCCACACAGCATAGCGACTGTTAGCAACAGAAGTAGCACTTTGCGGTACTGACAGCCCTATCTGTGCTTCCTGTGTCTGTGTTCTTAGTGACCATGGCTCATAACGCCACAAACAGCACAGAGGACAATGAAGTCTCCGCTACCATGACCATCCCAAATGAGGTTCCCGAAAATAAAGTGTATAATCCCAGGAATACGGTGAGAAATTACATTTTTATCTGTTCCTTCCTTGGTGTTCACATGTTTTGGGAAAGGACAGAATCATAGTATTTCATTTAAATCAATGTTCACGATGAAACATAACCTGAAACGTACAATCACTGTGAGTCTCAGGCTTCAGAAACACTCAGTTTCACACAGATTTTTTTCAGATCCTCCTACTATGGAGAACCAGTTTCGTTATATGGTCATGTCAAGCACAGAAGCCACACTAAGAGTAGTTTAAATCTTTTGTTTATGAGAGGATGAACTGAGCTGCAAAAGAATAATACGGATTATTGTGAACAGTGAATCTGGCCAAGAATAAAAAGATGGAAATTGGAACAATATCTACTTTTTAAATCAGGAGTGAGACCTCCAGGCCTCGAGGGCCGGTGTCCTGCAGGTTTTAAATGTGTCCTTGATCCATCACAGCCGATGCAGAGGGCTATATGACCTCCTCAAGATGTGCTGAAGTTATCCAGAGGCCTTGTAATGAACTAATCATGTGATTCAGGTGTGTTGACCCAGGGTGAGATCTAAAACCTGCAGGACACCGGCCCTCGAGGCCTGGAGTTGGACACGCCTGTTTTAAACAGCTGGTTCTATCTGTCCTCTCTGTCCAATGTTCACATTTTGGACAGAGAGGACAGATGGTTTGAAAGAGGAGTGAAAGAAGCATCTATGTCCACTGTGAGCGACCATCTTTGAACAGAGGCGGGGCTTACAACACCAACTCTCTGCCATCTATAATCCAGTTTTGAGATCCCTCCCCAGACGCCTTAACGCCCACTCACATCCTGGGCCATCTGACCTCAGGAATTCGCATGATAAGGTGGGGCCAGGTTTCACAATGAGCTCACCCGAAACTCTGGCTGATTGGGACCCACACCCAGTTTCACACCTTGGCTCAGGCGATTAGAGGATCATCAGGGGTCCTTTTGTCCCTCTGTGGGGGGAAACTCCCACTAGGTTTATATCTGGGACTCTCCACCATTTGACCTTAGAACTGAAGAAGCTTCTCGGATGAGAGGTGAAACGTCTTCAAGCAACTTAAAGAAGTCCAGACGCTTTTCTTTCCAAGCTCCTTAGACTACTGCCTGCAATTCTCTTCACCACGAGGGGTCAGCAATGAGTCTTTTTAAACACTGTTTTTATTTCTCTGTATAAACTGCAGACAAATGTTGCTCAGCTGGCTGTTGGTCGGAGGACAAGTTTAAAGTTTTAAAAGATTGTTTTTTACAGTTAATATTTTAAATACACGCACTTTACAGTCGAGACAGTCGTTGCAGAAAAGGCTGAATTCATTACATTAAAGTGCTTTTAAATCTAAACTAAGAATCCTTGAGGCCAAGTCAATAACATGCAACTGTTTCAGTTTGACTGTCATTTTAACTGAATTTTTAAATTTTTGTTTGATTTTTATTTTATCATTTTATTTTCCATTTATTTTTGCATGTGTGTTGTTGCTGCCTGTGTTTAATTGAGTAATTTCTATAACTGTGAGACACAGAAACAAAAGAGGTTTTTGATCTCAATGGGATCTTCCTGGTTAAATAAAAGTTTTAAAAAAAAGTAAGTAAGTTAAATTTATTTATATAGCGCTTTTCACGAATTTCACAAAAGTGCTTCACAATACAGAGAATGAAAAAAATGAAAATACAACAAATAACAAAAGAATAAATATTTTAAAAATTTGTCTGTGTCACAAACTTCAAATATAAATAAATGTGACCTCTGTGTGACCTCTGTGTGACCTCTCTCAGGTCTCGAGGACTGGTCAGCCGATTCTGGTCCTCGCACTAGGATTGGCCGTCCTTCATCTTTGGAACTGATTGCTGGAGGAAAGAACCACCTGCCACCAGGTGAGAACAGAGACTCATCACGATGATGGCAGAACACAGCAGATAGACACTGAGATAAAAATGTCACATAAAAAGCAGAAAATATTAACTGGTTTTTAACTGACTCAATATTTCATCTTTTTAATGTATTACTCAATATTATTTTCTTATATTAATTATGTTTTCTTGTTTAGTTTATTATTGGTTCGGTATTCATCTAGGAGTTTGATGGTTTTGATACCAAAACAAACTTCCTGTAAACCTGCTGTGAGCAGTCTTTCCTTTCAGCATCCTGCATCTCCCTCTGCCCTTTTAAATAACCTTTAGTGGTTTGAACATGTGGATGCATGGTAATAAAAAGAGCCAGAAGTTACAACAATCCTCTAAAGTTACATGAAATTGTGGGAAATTGTGGTAGCATGTAAGAAACCTGTGGGCCACCTGGCCCTGTGGGCTGTACACGTGACTCCACAGGTTGAATGGTTTTTCTCTTTAAGGTCAAACATAATGAACATGTTCTGTTTTCATTCCAGACCGCTGAGGGCACACAGGACCAGACCGCGGGACACTTCCCGATGGTCATTAGTGTCATCGATGAACTCACTAAAGATCGATCATCAACTACCTGCCCGCAGCACTTCCTGTTTGTTTATATGGATTCTTGCAGCAGGTTTTGTTTTTTTATCTGAGCATCTCTGCAGTTTTGTATTATTTGGATGTTTAAGTTCTGCTTGTGTAATAAAATATTTGTATTTGTTTTTGTCTGAGGTTAATGTTCAAACAGCAGAGGCAGTGTAAAATTACTAAGAGAAAAAAATCAGAACGTGAAGGTTTAGAAGATGTTAGTGAGAGCTGCTGGGATGTAAGGTTGGAGACAGTGGCACCAACACAAAGACGAAGCAGGATGGATAAAGAAGGAGGAGGAAACCAGTCCAGTGAAGGAACAATGGGCTGGGAGGTCAGTTCCCTAATCATAATTATGCAAATTCTCATGACCATTGATCAACAACCACTGACCAATGGCCATGAGTACCATTGACCTCCCAGCCCGTTGTTCCCTCAGTGGGCTGGTTTCAGTCAATATGCAAATATCCTGTTTATAAGATTGAGACCTGCAGACGCTGATGAACAGATGAACCAGATGAACAGAATCAACTTTTGGAGATTTACTTACCTGGATGATTGAGATGCATCAAGACGAATCACATTGTGGTCTGTGAGGTGCAGCAGTGCCCCCTTTTGGCTGTAAACGGGAACTACAGTCCACTCAGAGAAGCTTTGCCATGATGAGAGTCGAATAGCGGCTTCACCTGCAGCTCAAAGGTTTGCACTTTTATTTCTCTGCACGGCAGAACATCCAGTGATGCTCCAAACAGCTTCTTCAGGGATTATTGCAGATGTTAAGTTGAGAGAAGCTCACAAACTCAACATCTGTCCAAAATGAGAACAGGTTCAACTGGAACAGTGCCTACAACACACATCCACACCTGTATTCATGCAGTTGGTTTGGTTGGTTCTTTTTTTGGTTTTTGGGTTTTTTGGTAAATATGCAGATGTTTTATTGATATTCAGAAATGCTCATTTAAATATTTTTGGGTCCAAAATCTTTTTCTTTATAAATGTTGCACTGCCTGTTATCCACATTTAAACAGAATTCCTGTCACGGCGAGTGAGAAGAGCCGCGTGGAAAAGGTAAAGGAGGATCCAAACGCAGGCAGCCGTGAAGGTGATTTATTGAACACGAAGTATAGATAGGCAAACGGAGAAATAAAACTATACTGGGACAACTAAACTACTGAGCATGAACAAGAACACCAACCTGGACATAAAGGAAGGAAGACGATGGTACATGACGATGACTGCAGGGAACACACAAATGAAACGTGGTGGGTGGACAGACAGACCAGCAACTACAAAGACAGAGAAACACAGGGAGATCACACACAGGTGGGGACACAGCTGGGAGTAATCAACAAGATGAGACAAGTTGTAAAACTGAACACACTCACATGAGACGCAGACCTTCACAATAAAACAGGAAACAAGAAAACACTACACGAGGACGCAGACAGGACACAGAACTAAACTCACACAAAACCTGCGAACAAAAACCCTAAACCAGAATCACAGTAATATAATACATCACAAATAATCAAAACACCAGACAACCCCAAAACACTCCAACATGCAAAATAAACCAAAACATAAGGAACTCAAAATACTGGGTTGAAACTGACCCAGAACAATTCCAGGTGTGACTTTGCTCTATGGAGCAAGTTTAATGTGTTTATTTTTATGTTATTGGAGTAAATGAAGCAGCGTCGGTAACAGTGAAACAGGCTGTCACTGACTCTGCTCTTCGTGTAAGTGTCACACACAACATCAGGACTGTTCTTCTAATTATTTTCATGATTAAGAAATAAACATAAAAAGAGCGGAATTTGTTTGTAACAGTTCAGTGATTTTTAATTTACATCAGAAAAATAATGCTGTGACTTAAACACACACACGCACACATAACAACAACAAATAAAACCAGGGTGGATAAACCAGCCCGTTCTCACTCTCGGGGCGTTCATGAGGAACGCGAAAGGTGACCTTCTGCAAAAGCGTAAAATGTTACGATTTGTCACCCAGCGTCAAATATTACGCTTAGGGAGTGAGAACATGTTGGGATAAAGTAACTCACCACAGCAGGACGCCGTGATCAGAGCGAGGCAGAGAGAGATGGTGACGGGGGGATGTCTTTACCTTATGATGTAAAGCACTTTGAGGCGGCTGTTATTGCTGTGATTTGGAGCAACATGAATAAGACTGAACTGAATCAAACGTCCACTTTCTTCTAAGTAAAGAAGTCTTCTTGGAAGCCAGCCGAGGGGCTGCACCCACCTTCTCCTCCTGCTTATGCAGAGTTTCTAAAAAACAAAACAAAACCGGTAAACCTGCTGAGTGACATAATTTCTGCAGACAATTTACCAAAACTATTTGAACATGTCTGAGCTTGAACCATCCAGAGTCTCTGAGGTGCTGAGGTGAGCCTGCTGCAGGGGCTCTGGTGTGTTTTACTCACTTACTCTTAGATGCTCATAACTCTGTACAGAGCTTCTTGCTTGTGGAGTTCTGGCCTCTGGTTGGTCTCTGACACTTACCCTGTACTTATATTTTATTAATTAAAAGGTGAATATATTTTCTTGGTTAGAAATGTTTGATTTATGGCACGACTTTAATAGAAAATTGTATTTTCTTCATAAAATAAAACAAATATTTCAGTAACAAGTGTCCATGAAGCAGATTTGTACAACAATAAAACATGGTTACAAATTAGCTTCATAAAGTAAAAAACAACAACAACATCTGACGGCTGGAGGAAGTTCAGTTTTCAGAAAATATCACCTGTGAAGAGCAATGATGATTCCTAACACGAGGCTGGACAGACTGACAGCTGTCAGGCTGCTCTTTCCTTTTTCCTACAGTTAAGCTGGCAGTGTTTTTGTTCCTTTCAGTTCTGACGGCCAACAGCACGGCGCATCCAACAACTTTCATTTCTGCTTCGTTTGTCACTGCAGGAAAAGAAGACTGGCTGTGGTTTTACGGCCTTTTAAATAACGCTTTAATTTTACTGCTAAGTCTAACATCTGAAGGATGTACAGCAGAAAGACACTCGATCAAGCTTTCATTCACCTGGTTATGCAAAATATTTTAAAAGAAGTTGAGAAGTAAGTGCTGATAATTGTTAGGCACGCTAACATAATTCAGGTCAGAGCTGATCCAAAACGCACAAACAATCACTTCACAAATCAAAAGCTTTTATTTTCTCCACGTTTTATTACAGTTTTCATCCCAGATAGCAAGATAATGTCGTTTTTTGTTGCATTTTCACGCAGTGTTTCACTGATGACCGTCTTATCATCACTATGATCTCTGTCGTTGCTCCGCCCACAGTCAGTTCCAGATTTGAAGGACAGCCAATCCCAGCAGAGGCAGCAGTTTCATCTGACCAATCCCTGAAGCCTGAGAGAGGTCACACAGAGGTCAAATAGTTATTTGACTGATGTGACACAAACACACATGCAGAAATGTTCTTCTGGCACAAATTTCACGCCATAAACTTTATTGTTTTTATACTGGGTAAACTTAAACTGGCCACTGGCAGCCATGCACGCCCAAACGCAAAGGTTAAAAATGCTGGAATTTTCCGATGACGCTTCTTTTGTGGGTGATGCTGCCAACATTCATGGATTGTAATGTCATTAAAATTCTGTCATCAGATAAAAATAAGTTGTTGTCATCAACATAAGTGATTAGTTTGTTACAGATGGCGTGCTGGTACCACATCAGAATCCTTATTTCCTTCACAGCTTCCTTTATTCTTCACAGCACAGATTCAATGAAGCGAACATCACTCAGATATTTTCACCATATTGAGATGATAAAAGCTCAAAGGTGCTCCACATCATCGTTCTACAACAAGCTCACAGGCTTGTGTTTGAGTTCAGGTGTTCCTCACATACGTGACACAAAACCACAAACATGCAGACGGGACAGAAACTGTTTATCAAGCGTCTGCAGGAAAGTGAGACCAACTAAAAAGCCACAGGTGAGTGACGGGCTTACACGCCAGCTTTACTTGTAGTTTTGAAGTAACGTCGGAAAAATAAAAGTCAACTAAACACTGATGGCTGATCTCTGCTTAGCTGTGCTTAGTTTTAGGATTGTTGAAGTCAAAGTTGAAGTAAACTGTCAGAAATTAAAACCTCCTGAATATAAAGTCGGATTTTTTTTTCTAATTATTTCCAATATTAACATTTGAAGTTTAAAAAATACAAATTTAAGCTCAAACATAAAAAAAAATCTGGGTTTTCTGATGTTAAACACACGTACAGTTTGGCTGTGTTTAATTTGATCGTTATTACATGACATACAGTATGTGACAAAACAAGGAAAGGAAGCTTTCAGTTAAATATTGCAAATTTGTCCTTCACCAATACGTCTGAAAAAAAAGATGACTCACCTCGTTCATGAGGCCGAGCTCATTATCTAGAAAGACACAAGAAAGCACAGAAGCTGCTGTGAGTACAGCTCAGAAATACTTGTGTTACTAAACAAAGTGTTTGTGTTGTGCAGGTGCTCTGAACTTACCGTAGTTATCGTAGTCATAGTCTGTGCTATTCTCCGAGTCAAACATTCTTGTATTGGGAGAGCCCGCCTTCTCACTGTTGCCTGGTGATGAAAATTAAATAGAAACAATAAAATGACCTGATGGGACGATGCTATAACCAAAGGCAAGTTTATTTGTATAGCACAATTCAACAACAAGGTGATTCAAAGTGCTTTACAGATTTATTAGAAACAAAAACAATGATTAAAAATTGATTAAAACAAGCAAACTAACAAACAAACAAACAAACCTGTATATAAAATCAAAAATCAAAACAGATAAAATCAAATAAAATAAGTAGTTAAATGTAAGTTTTGAAATTTAAGCTTAAAGTGTGGATTTGGTGCTTTATTCAAATGCAGCTGAGAACAGGTGAGTCTTCAACCTGGATTTAAATAAACTGAGTGTTTCAGCTGATCTGAGGCTTTCTGGGAGTTTGTTCCAGATATAAGGAGCATAAAAGCTGAATGCAGCTTCTCCGTGTCTGGTTCTGACTCTGGGAACTGATAAAAGACCGGATCCAGATGACCTGAGGGATCTGGAAGGTTCATACCAAAGCACAAACAAGCACAGAAGTTGCCTTCTGAGTGCAGATTTTGACAGTCATGTGCCTCTGAAAGTGTCTGTCACCATCTTACAATGCTATGACTGCAGCCATTGACCAACTCTCTGTGAATGGGACTCATGGACATTGATCAGTAGCTGTTGATCAATGATCAATGGTAACTGATCAGTGGTCACTGGTGATTGATCAGATTGATTAATTACTTTATAGGTCTGTTTCTAATTACAGATAGATTTCAGCTGGTGTCATGTTTCATGTTTCATGTGTTCAATACTTTTCCCCCGTCTCATTTCTCATCATTACACATGACTCATGTACATCTAATGGTTTTATTTCTTTGCTTGTGTGGATTGGTTGTTACCAACATCTGGTGAGAATTTCATGCCAGTAGCACCATTTAGAGTTCAACACTTATTTTACCTGCTGCAATATATATTCATGCGTGTTGTTATTTTGAAGTCTTATTTCAAAAATATTAAATTCATTTTTCATCTCAAAAGTTGACACATGGCAGTTTGGGGCAGCATTCCTCTTTGCAGAACCTCTCGAGTTCTAACAGGTTGGATGGCGAGTATTCCTGCAGGCCAATTTCAGATGCTAACTCGTGTTTAAACCTGGACTCTGAGCACCTCAAGGACATTCACAGACAGGCCTGTGAAGCACTGAATACTTTCTGGATGCACTGTATGACGAGGCTGGATGATTTCACAGTGTTTGCATGTTATACCCACATAGCTACATCTTAGCTACATCATTTCCTCTTTTCTTCATGTCTGCACTCAAACCCACAGATGCAACGTTTCTGAGGCTTGACTACAAAGAAGAACACTTACTTCCATGAATACACTCATACACACATTTTGCAGTGCAGCTTTTTTTTTTTGCAGCTTTTTTGTACAGCCTGCTAAAATATGACTTTTTCTTCAGAAGTGTTTTTTTTATTTCATGACAAAAATTTAGTTTTAATGCAGATAGATGATGCTGTCATTAGATTTTTTGTTTGTTTGTTTGTTGTTGTTTTTTAACAAATGTTATCCTTAATGCCAACAACATGTCAAGTAAAGTAGATCAGTGCCTTGAAATGACCTGGTTTTCTGCGACATATTTTTAGAGAAAGACGTCAACAACCGTGAGCATCATGGAGCAAGTCGCTTATGCTTTCAGTTCAAGGGCGAGTCCACAAGCGGTTTATGAAGAGATGTCGTGGATTACAGTCTTGTTTAGCAATTTTAGTCTCTAAGCCAAACAAAAAACTCACAATAACTCTTCAACCTGTAACTGAAAGACTGCAACACACTTCTTCATGGATCTCTCGATCAATATCAGACCTTTGAGTGCAAAAGCAGGTTTAGTC